>NW_027189164.1:947943-1035531 GCF_040958095.1 Procambarus clarkii
GCGTCAGCATCAAGCAGCGTCAGTGTCAAGTAGCGTCAGCATCAAGCAGCGTTAGCATCAAGCAACGTCAGCATCAAGCAGAGTCAGCATCAAGCAGCGTCAGCATCAAGCAGCGTCAACATAAAGCAGCGTCAGCATCAAGCTGCATTAGCATCAAGCAGCGTCAGCATCAAGTAGCGTCAACATGACGCAGCCTCAGCGTCAGCATGAAGCAGCCTAAGCATCAAGCAGCGTCACCATCAAGCAGCATCAGTGTCAAGCAGAGTCAGCATCAAGCAGCGTCAGCTTCAAGCACAGTCAGCATCAATCATCGTCAGCATCAAGCAGCGTCAGCATCAGTAGCGTCAGCATTTGACAGCGTCAGTATCAAGCAGCGTCAGCATCAAGCAGCGTCAGCGTCATGCAGCGTCAGCATTCAAGCAGCGTCAGCATCAAGCAGGTCAACATAAAGCAGCATCAGCATCAAGCAGCGTCAGCATTAATCAGCGTCAGCGTCATGCAGCGTCAGCATCAAGCAGCGTCAGCATCAAGCAGCGTCAGCGTTAAGCCGAGTCAGCATAAACAGCCTCAGCTTCAAGTAGTCTTAGCATCAAGCAGCCTCAGCATTAAGTAGCGTCAGCAACAAGCAGCGTCAGCTTCAAGCAGCGTCAGCATCAAGCAGCGTCAACATCCAGCAGCGTCAGCGTTAAGTAGCATCAGCGTCAATCAGGGTCAGCATCACGCAGCGTCAGCATCAGCATCAAGCAGCGTCAGCATCAAGCAGCGTTAGTATCAAGCAACGTCAGAATCAATTAGCATCAGCATCAAGCTGTGTTAACATCAAGCAGCGTCAGCATCAAGCAGCGTCAGCATCAAGCAGCGTCAGCATCAAGCAGCGTCAGCGTTAAGCAGCATTAGCGTCAAGCAGGGTCAGCATCACGCAGCGTCAGCATCAAGCAGCATCAGCATCAAGCATCGTCAGCATCAAGCAGCCTCAGCATCAAGCAACGTCAGATCAATTAGCATCAGCATGTCAAGCAGCGTCAGCATCAAGCGTCAGCATCAAGCAGCGTCAGCATCAAGCACTATCAGCATCAAGCAACGTCAACATCAGGCCGCGTGTATGTCAAGCGCAGCATCAGCATCACGCGATCAGCATCAAGCAGCGTGAATGTCAAGCAGCGTCAGCATCAATCAACGTAAACATTAAGCAGCGTCAGCATCAAGCAGCATCAGCATCAGAGGGTCAGCATCAAGTAGCATGAATGTCAAGCAGCGTCAACATCTAGCAGCGTCAGCATCAAGCAGCATCAGCATCAAGCAGCGTCAGCATCATGCAGCGTCATCATCAAGCAGCGCCAGCATCAAGCACCGTCAGCGTAAGCAGCATCAGCGCAAGCAGCATCAGCATCAAGCAGCGTAAGCATGAAGCAGCGTCAGCATGAAGCAGCGTCAGTATCAAAGCAGCGTCAGCATCAAGCAGCGCCAGCACAAGCAGCATAAGTAACAAGCAGCGTCAGCATCAAGCAGCATCAGCATCAAGCAGCATCAACATCAAGCAGCATCTGCATGAAGCAGCATAATCATCAAGCAGGCGTCAGCATCAAACAGCGTCAGCATCATACCAGTGTCAGAGTCAAGCAGCGTCAGCATCAGGCAGCGTCTGCATCAGGCAGCGTCAGGATCAAGCAAACGTCAGCGTCAAGCAGCGTCAGCATGAGGCAGCGTCAGGATTAAGCAGCGTCAGCATCACGCAGCGTCAGCGTTAAACAGCGTCAGCGTTAAACAGCGTCAGCATCAAGCAGCGTCAACATAAAGCATCGTCAGCATCAAGCAGAATCAATATCAAGCAGAGTCAACATCAATCAACGTCAAAATCAAAAAGCGTCAGCATCAAGCAGCGTCAGCATCACGCAGCGTCAGCGTTAAACAGCGTCAGCGTTAAACAGCGTCAGCATCAAGCAGCGTCAGCATCACGCAGCGTCAGCGTTAAACCAGCGTCAGCGTTAAACAGCGTCAGCATCAAGCAGCGTCAGCATCAAGGAGTGTCAGCATCAAGCAGCGTCAGAGTCAAGCAGCGTCAGCATCTGTCAGCGTGAGCGTCAAGCAGCGTCAGCATCAAGCAGCGTCAGCATCAAGCAGCGTCAGCGTTAAAACAGCGTCAGCGTTAAACAGCGTCAGCATCAAGCAGCCTCAGCATAAAGCAGCGTAAGCGTTAAGCAGCGTCAGCATCAGGCAGGGTCAGCATCAAGCAGCGTCAACATCAAAACAGCGTCAGCATCAAGTAGCGTGAGTGTCAAGCAGAGTCAGAATCAAGCAGCGTCAACATAAAGCAGCGTCAGCATCAAGCAGAATCAATATCAAGCAGAGTCAACATCAATCAACGTCAAAATCAAAAAGCGTCAGCATCAAGCAGCGTCAGCATCAAGCAGCATCAGCATCAAGCAGGGTCAACATAAAGCAGCCTCAGCGTCAGCATCAAGCTGCGTCAGCATCAAAGAGCATCAGCATCAAGCAGCGTCAGCATCAAGCAGCGTCAGCATCAAAGAGCATCAGCATCAAGCAGCGTCAGCATCAAGCAGCATCAGCATGAAGCAGCGTCAAAATAAAGCAGCCTCAGCGCCAGCATGAAGCAGCATCTGCATGAAGCAGCGTCAGCATCAAGCTGCGTCAGCATCAAGTAGCGTCAGTGTCAAGCAGTGTCAGCATCAAGTAGCGTCGGTGTCAAACAGTGTCAGCATCAAGCAGCGTCAGCGTTAAACAGCATCAGCGTCAAGCAGCGTCAGCATCAAGCAGCGTCAGCATCAAGCAGCGTCAGCATCAAGCAGCATCAAGCAGCGTCAGTATCAAGCAGCATCAAGCAGCGTCAGCATCAAGCAGCATCAAGCAGCGTCAGCATCAAGCAGCGTCAGTGTCAAGCAGCGTCATCATCAAGCAGCGTCAGCATCAAGCAGCTTCAGCGTTAAGCAGCATCAGTGTCAAGGCGCGTCAGCATCAGCAGCGTCAGCATCAAAAAGCATCAGCATCAAGCAGCGTCAGCATCAAGCAGCATCAGCATCAAGCAGCGTCAATATGAAGCAGCGTCAGCATTAAGCAGCGTCAAAATAGAGCAGCCTCAGCGCCAGCATGAAGCAGCGTCAGCATGAAGCAGCGTCAGCATGAAGCAGCGTCAGCATCAAGCTGCGTCAGCATCAATTAGCGTGAGTGTCAAACAGCGTCAACATGAAGCAGCCTCAGCGTCAGCATGAAGCAGCGTCAGCGTTAAGCAGCATCAGCGTCAAGAACCATCAGCATCAAGCAGCGTCAGCATCAAGCAGCGTCAGCATCAAGCAGCGTCAGCGTTAAGCAGCGTCAGCATCAAGCGGCGTCAGCATCAAGCAGCGTCAACATCAAGCAGCATCTGCATGAAGCAGAATCAGCATCAAGCAGCGTCAGCATCAAGCAGCGTCAGCATCAAGCAGCGTCAGTGTGAAGCAGCATCATCATCAAGCAGCGTCAGCATCAAGCAGCATCAGCATCAAGCAGCGTCAATATCAAGCAGCGTCAGCATCAAGCAGCGTGAGTGTCAAGCAGCCTCAGCATCAAGCAGCGTCAACATAAAGCAGCATCAGCATCAAGCAGCGTCAACATCAAGCAGGTAAGTGTCAAGCAGCGTCAACATCAAGCAGGGTAAGTGTCAAGCAGCGTCAACATAAAGCAGGGTAAGTGTCAAGCAGCGTCAACAGGAAGCAGCCTCAGCGTCAGCGTAAAGCTGCGTCAGCATGAAGCAGCTTCAGCATGAAGCAGCGTCAGCATCAAACAGCGTCAGTGTCAAGCAGCGTCAGCATCAAGCAGCGTCAGCGTTAAGCAGCATCAGCGTCAAGCAGCATCAGCATCAAGCAACGTCAGCATCAATCAGCGTCAGCATCAAGCAGCGTCAGCATCAAGCAGCGTCAGCATCAAGCAGCGTCAGCATCAAGCAGCGTGAGTGTCAAGCAGCGCCAGCATCAGCAGCATCAGCATCAAGCAGCGTCAACATCAAGCAGCATCTGCATGAAGCAGCATAATCATCAAGCAGCGTCAGCATCAAACAGTATCAGCATCATACCAGCGTCAGTGTCAAGAAGCGTCAGCATCACAGCGTCAGCATCAAGCAGCGTCACCGTTAAGCAGCATCAGCGTGAAGCAGCGTTAGCATCAACAGCGTCAATATCAAGCAGCATCAGCATCAAAGAGCATCAGCATCAAGCAGCGTGAATGTCAAGCAGCCTCAGCATCAAGCAGCGTCAACATAAAGCAGCATCAGCATCAAGCAGCGTCAGCATCAAGCAGCGTCAGCATCAAGCAGCGTCAGCCTTAAGCCGAGTCAGCATCAAACAGCCTCAGCTTCAAGCAGTCTTAGCATCAAGCAGCCTCAGCATTAAGCAGCGTCAGCATCAAGTAGAGTCAGCATCAAGCAGAGTGAGTGTCAAGCAGCGTCAGCATCAATTGGCCTCAGCGTCAACATCAGCATCAAGCAGCGTCAGTATCAAGCAGCGTCAGCATAAAGCAACGCCATCAACAAACAGCGTCAGCATAACTAGCGTCAGCATCAAGCAGCGTCAGCATCAAGTAGAGTCAGCATCAAGCAGAGTGAGTGTCAATCAGAGTCAGCATCAAGCAGCCTCAGCGTTAGCATCATCATCAAGCAGCGTCAGTATCAAGCAGCATCAGAAACAACGTCAAAATCAAGCAGCGTCAGCATCAAGTAGCGTCAGCATCAAGCAGCGTCAGCATCAAGAAGCATCAGCATCAAGCAGCGTAAGTGTCAAGCAGCCTCAGCATCAAGCAGCCTCAGCATCAAGCAGCGTCAACATAAAGCAGCGTCAGCATCAAGCAGCGTCAGCATCAAGCCGCGTCAGAACCAAGCAGTGTCAGCATCAAGCAGCGTCAGCGTTAAGCAGCATCAGCGTCAAGCAGGTCAGTATCACGCAGTGTCAGCATCAAGCGCATCAGCATCAGCAGCGTCAGCATCAAGCAACGTCAGAAACAATTAGCATCAGCATCAGCTGTGTTAACATCAAGCAGCGTCAGCATCAAGCAGCGAAAGTGTCAAGCAGCGTCAGCATCAAGCAGCGAGAGAGTCAAGCAGCATCAGCATCAAGCAGCTTCAGCATCAAGCAGCGTCAGCATCAAGCAGCGTCAGCGTTAAGCAGCATCAGCGTAACGCAGGGTCAGCATCACGCAGCGTCAGCATCAAGCAGCATCAGCATCAAGCATCGTCAGCATCAAGCAGCCTCAGCATCAAGCAACGTCAGAATCAATTATCATCAGCATCAAGCTATGTTAACATCAAGCAGCGTCAGCATCAATCAGCGTCAGCGTCATGCAGCGTCAGCATCATGCAGAGTCAGCATCAAAGAGCCTCTGCTTCAAGCAGTCTTAGCATCAAGCAGTCTCAGCATCAAGCAGCGTCAGCATCAGTAGCGTCAGCATCAAGCAGCGTCAGCATCAAGAAGCGTCAGCATCAAGCAGCATAAGTGTCAAGCAGCCTCAGCATCAAGCAGCCTCAGCATCAAGCAGCGACAACATAAAGCAGCCTCAGCATCAAGCAGCGTCAGTGTTAAGCAGCGTCTGCTTCAAGCAGCGTCAGCATCAAGTAGCGTCAGCATCAGACAGCGTGAGCGTCATGGAGCGTCAACATCAAGTAGCGTCAGTGTCAAGCAGCGTCAGCATCAAGCAGCGTCAGTGTCAAGTAGCGTCAGCATCAAGCAGCGTTAGCATCAAGCAACGTCAGCATCAAGCAGAGTCAGCATCAAGCAGCGTCAGCATCAAGCAGCGTCAACATAAAGCAGCGTCAGCATCAAGCAGCATTAGCATCAAGCAGCGTCAGCATCAAGTAGCGTCAACATGAAGCAGCCTCAGCGTCAGCATGAAGCAGCCTAAGCATCAAGCAGCGTCACCATCAAGCAGCATCAGTGTCAAGCAGAGTCAGCATCAAGCAGCGTCAGCTTCAAGCACAGTCAGCATCAATCATCGTCAGCATCAAGCAGCGTCAGCATCAAGTAGCGTCAGCATTTGACAGCGTCAGTATCAAGCAGCGTCAGCATCAAGCAGCGTCAGCGTCATGCAGCGTCAGCATCAAGCAGCGTCAGCATCAAGCAGCGTCAACATAAAGCAGCATCAGCATCAAGCAGCGTCAGCATTAATCAGCGTCAGCGTCATGCAGCGTCAGCATCAAGCAGCGTCAGCATCAAGCAGCGTCAGCGTTAAGTTGAGTCAGCATCAAACAGCCTCAGCTTCAAGTAGTCTTAGCATCAAGCAGCCTCAGCATTAAGTAGCGTCAGCAACAAGCAGCGTCAGCTTCAAGCAGCGTCAGCATCAAGCAGCGTCAACATCCAGCAGCGTCAGCGTTAAGTAGCATCAGCGTCAATCAGGGTCAGCATCACGCAGCGTCAGCATCAGCATCAAGCAGCGTCAGCATCAAGCAGCGTTAGTATCAAGCAACGTCAGAATCAATTAGCATCAGCATCAAGCTGTGTTAACATCAAGCAGCGTCAGCATCAAGCAGCGTCAGCATCAAGCAGCGTCAGCATCAAGCAGCGTCAGCGTTAAGCAGCATTAGCGTCAAGCAGGGTCAGCATCACGCAGCGTCAGCATCAAGCAGCATCAGCATCAAGCATCGTCAGCATCAAGCAGCCTCAGCATCAAGCAACGTCAGATTCAATTAGCATCAGCATGTCAAGCAGCGTCAGCATCAAGCAGCGTCAGCATCAAGCAGCGTCAGCATCAAGCACTATCAGCATCAAGCAACGTCAACATCAGGCCGCGTGTATGTCAAGCAGCGTCAGCATCACGCAGCATCAGCATCAAGCAGCGTGAATGTCAAGCAGCGTCAGCATCAATCAACGTAAACATTAAGCAGCGTCAGCATCAAGCAGCATCAGCATCAAGCAGGGTCAGCATCAAGTAGCATGAATGTCAAGCAGCGTCAACATCTAGCAGCGTCAGCATCAAGCAGCATCAGCATCAAGCAGCGTCAGCATCATGCAGCGTCATCATCAAGCAGCGCCAGCATCAAGCACCGTCAGCGTTAAGCAGCATCAGCGCCAAGCAGCATCAGCATCAAGCAGCGTAAGCATGAAGCAGCGTCAGCATGAAGCAGCGTCAGTATCAAGCAGCGTCAGCATCAAGCAGCGCCAGCATCAAGCAGCGTAAGTAACAAGCAGCGTCAGCATCAAGCAGCATCAGCATCAAGCAGCATCAACATCAAGCAGCATCTGCATGAAGCAGCATAATCATCAAGCGTCAGCATCAAACAGCGTCAGCATCATACCAGTGTCAGAGTCAAGCAGCGTCAGCATCAGGCAGCGTCTGCATCAGGCAGCGTCAGGATCAAGCAACGTCAGCGTCAAGCAGCGTCAGCATGAGGCAGCGTCAGGATTAAGCAGCGTCAGCATCACGCAGCGTCAGCGTTAAACAGCGTCAGCGTTAAACAGCGTCAGCATCAAGCAGCGTCAACATAAAGCATCGTCAGCATCAAGCAGAATCAATATCAAGCAGAGTCAACATCAATCAACGTCAAAATCAAAAAGCGTCAGCATCAAGCAGCGTCAGCATCACGCAGCGTCAGCGTTAAACAGCGTCAGCGTTAAACAGCGTCAGCATCAAGCAGCGTCAGCATCACGCAGCGTCAGCGTTAACCAGCGTCAGCGTTAAACAGCGTCAGCATCAAGCAGCGTCAGCATCAAGGAGTGTCAGCATCAAGCAGCGTCAGAGTCAAGCAGCGTCAGCATCTGTCAGCGTGAGCGTCAAGCAGCGTCAGCATCAAGCAGCGTCAGCATCAAGCAGCGTCAGCGTTAAACAGCGTCAGCGTTAAACAGCGTCAGCATCAAGCAGCCTCAGCATAAAGCAGCGTAAGCGTTAAGCAGCGTCAGCATCAGGCAGGGTCAGCATCAAGCAGCGTCAACATCAAAACAGCGTCAGCATCAAGTAGCGTGAGTGTCAAGCAGAGTCAGAATCAAGCAGCGTCAACATAAAGCAGCGTCAGCATCAAGCAGAATCAATATCAAGCAGAGTCAACATCAATCAACGTCAAATCAAAAAGCGTCAGCATCAAGCAGCGTCAGCATCAAGCAGCATCAGCATCAAGCAGGGTCAACATAAAGCAGCCTCAGCGTCAGCATCAAGCTGCGTCAGCATCAAAGAGCATCAGCATCAAGCAGCGTCAGCATCAAGCAGCGTCAGCATCAAAGAGCATCAGCATCAAGCAGCGTCAGCATCAAGCAGCATCAGCATGAAGCAGCGTCAAAATAAAGCAGCCTCAGCGCCAGCATGAAGCAGCATCTGCATGAAGCAGCGTCAGCATCAAGCTGCGTCAGCATCAAGTAGCGTCAGTGTCAAGCAGTGTCAGCATCAAGTAGCGTCGGTGTCAAACAGTGTCAGCATCAAGCAGCGTCAGCGTTAAACAGCATCAGCGTCAAGCAGCGTCAGCATCAAGCAGCGTCAGCATCAAGCAGCGTCAGCATCAAGCAGCATCAAGCAGCGTCAGCATCAAGCAGCATCAAGCAGCGTCAGCATCAAGCAGCGTCAGTGTCAAGCAGCGTCATCATCAAGCAGCGTCAGCATCAAGCAGCTTCAGCGTTAAGCAGCATCAGTGTCAAGGCGCGTCAGCATCAGCAGCGTCAGCATCAAAAAGCATCAGCATCAAGCAGCGTCAGCATCAAGCAGCATCAGCATCAAGCAGCGTCAATATGAAGCAGCGTCAGCATTAAGCAGCGTCAAAATAGAGCAGCCTCAGCGCCAGCATGAAGCAGCGTCAGCATGAAGCAGCGTCAGCATGAAGCAGCGTCAGCATCAAGCTGCGTCAGCATCAATTAGCGTGAGTGTCAAACAGCGTCAACATGAAGCAGCCTCAGCGTCAGCATGAAGCAGCGTCAGCGTTAAGCAGCATCAGCGTCAAGAACCATCAGCATCAAGCAGCGTCAGCATCAAGCAGCGTCAGCATCAAGCAGCGTCAGCGTTAAGCAGCGTCAGCATCAAGCGGCGTCAGCATCAAGCAGCGTCAACATCAAGCAGCATCTGCATGAAGCAGAATCAGCATCAAGCAGCGTCAGCATCAAGCAGCGTCAGCATCAAGCAGCGTCAGTGTGAAGCAGCATCATCATCAAGCAGCGTCAGCATCAAGCAGCATCAGCATCAAGCAGCGTCAATATCAAGCAGCGTCAGCATCAAGCAGCGTGAGTGTCAAGCAGCCTCAGCATCAAGCAGCGTCAACATAAAGCAGCATCAAGCAGCGTCAACATCAAGCAGGGTAAGTGTCAAGCAGCGTCAACATCAAGCAGGGTAAGTGTCAAGCAGCGTCAACATCAAGCAGGGTAAGTGTCAAGCAGCGTCAACAGGAAGCAGCCTCAGCGTCAGCGTAAAGCTGCGTCAGCATGAAGCAGCGTCAGCATGAAGCAGCGTCAGCATCAAACAGCGTCAGTGTCAAGCAGCGTCAGCATCAAGCAGCGTCAGCGTTAAGCAGCATCAGCGTCAAGCAGCATCAGCATCAAGCAACGTCAGCATCAATCAGCGTCAGCATCAAGCAGCGTCAGCATCAAGCAGCGTCAGCATCAAGCAGCGTCAGCATCAAGCAGCGTGAGTGTCAAGCAGCGCCAGCATCAAGCAGCATCAGCATCAAGCAGCGTCAACATCAAGCAGCATCTGCATGAAGCAGCATAATCATCAAGCAGCGTCAGCATCAAACAGTATCAGCATCATACCAGCGTCAGTGTCAAGAAGCGTCAGCATCAAGCAGCGTCAGCATCAAGCAGCGTCACCGTTAAGCAGCATCAGCGTGAAGCAGCGTTAGCATCAACAGCGTCAATATCAAGCAGCATCAGCATCAAGAGCATCAGCATCAAGCAGCGTGAATGTCAAGCAGCCTCAGCATCAAGCAGCGTCAACATAAAGCAGCATCAGCATCAAGCAGCGTCAGCATCAAGCAGCGTCAGCATCAAGCAGCGTCAGCGTTAAGCCGAGTCAGCATCAAACAGCCTCAGCTTCAAGCAGTCTTAGCATCAAGCAGCCTCAGCATTAAGCAGCGTCAGCATCAAGTAGAGTCAGCATCAAGCAGAGTGAGTGTCAAGCAGCGTCAGCATCAATTGGCCTCAGCGTCAACATCAGCATCAAGCAGCGTCAGTATCAAGCAGCGTCAGCATAAAGCAACGCCATCATCAAACAGCGTCAGCATTAACTAGCGTCAGCATCAAGCAGCGTCAGCATCAGTAGAGTCAGCATCAAGCAGAGTGAGTGTCAATCAGAGTCAGCATCAAGCAGCCTCAGCGTTAGCATCATCATCAAGCAGCGTCAGTATCAAGCAGCATCAGAAACAACGTCAAAATCAAGCAGCGTCAGCATCAAGTAGCGTCAGCATCAAGCAGCGTCAGCATCAAGAAGCATCAGCATCAAGCAGCGTAAGTGTCAAGCAGCCTCAGCATCAAGCAGCCTCAGCATCAAGCAGCGTCAACATAAAGCAGCGTCAGCATCAAGCAGCGTCAGCATCAAGCCGCGTCAGAACCAAGCAGTGTCAGCATCAAGCAGCGTCAGCGTTAAGCAGCATCAGCGTCAAGCAGGGTCAGTATCACGCAGCGTCAGCATCAAGCAGCATCAGCATCAAGCAGCGTCAGCATCAAGCAACGTCAGAAACAATTAGCATCAGCATCAAGCTGTGTTAACATCAAGCAGCGTCAGCATCAAGCAGCGAAAGTGTCAAGCAGCGTCAGCATCAAGCAGCGAGAGAGTCAAGCAGCATCAGCATCAAGCAGCTTCAGCATCAAGCAGCGTCAGCATCAAGCAGCGTCAGCGTTAAGCAGCATCAGCGTAACGCAGGGTCAGCATCACGCAGCGTCAGCATCAAGCAGCATCAGCATCAAGCATCGTCAGCATCAAGCAGCCTCAGCATCAAGCAACGTCAGAATCAATTATCATCAGCATCAAGCTATGTTAACATCAAGCAGCGTCAGCATCAATCAGCGTCAGCGTCATGCAGCGTCAGCATCATGCAGAGTCAGCATCAAAGAGCCTCTGCTTCAAGCAGTCTTAGCATCAAGCAGTCTCAGCATCAAGCAGCGTCAGCATCAAGTAGCGTCAGCATCAAGCAGCGTCAGCATCAAGCAGCGTCAGCATCAAGCCGCGTCAGAACCAAGCAGTGTCAGCATCAAGCAGCGTCAGCGTTAAGTAGCATCAGCGTCAAGCAGGGTCAGCATCACGCAGCGTCAGCATCAAGCAGCATCAGCATCAAGCAGCGTCAGCATCAAGCAACGTCAGAAAAAATTAGCATCAGCATCAAGCTGTGTTAACATCAAGCAGCGTCAGCATCAAGCAGCGAAAGTGTCAAGCAGCGTCAGCATCAAGCAGCGAGAGAGTCAAGCAGCATCAGCATCAAGCAGCTTCAGCATCAAGCAGCGTCAGCATCAAGCAGCGTCAGCGTTAAGCAGCATCAGCGTAACGCAGGGTCAGCATCACGCAGCGTCAGCATCAAGCAGCATCAGCATCAAGCATCGTCAGCATCAAGCAGCCTCAGCATCAAGCAACGTCAGAATCAATTATCATCAGCATCAAGCTATGTTAACATCAAGCAGCGTCAGCATCAATCAGCGTCAGCGTCATGCAGCGTCAGCATCATGCAGAGTCAGCATCAAAGAGCCTCTGCTTCAAGCAGTCTTAGCATCAAGCAGTCTCAGCATCAAGCAGCGTCAGCATCAAGTAGCGTCAGCATCAAGCAGCGTCAGCATCAAGAAGCGTCAGCATCAAGCAGCGTAAGTGTCAAGCAGCCTCAGCATCAAGCAGCCTCAGCATGAAGCAGCGTCAACATAAAGCAGCGTCAGCATCAAGCAGCGTCAGCATCAAGCCGCGTCAGAACCAAGCAGTGTCAGCATCAAGCAGCGTCAGCGTTAAGTAGCATCAGCGTCAAGCAGGGTCAGCATCACGCAGCGTCAGCATCAAGCAGCATCAGCATCAAGCAGCGTCAGCATCAAGCAACGTCAGAAAAAACTAGCATCAGCATCAAGCTGTGTTAACATCAAGCAGCGTCAGCATCAAGCAGCGAAAGTGTCAAGCAGCGTCAGCATCAAGCAGCGAGAGTGTCAAGCAGCGTCAGCATCAAGCACCTTCAGCATCAAGCAGCGTCAGCGTTGAGCAGCATCAGCGTAAAGCAGGGTCAGCATCACGCAGCGTCAGCATCAAGCAGCATCAGCATCAAGCATCGTCAGCATCAAGCAGCCTCAGCATCAAGCAACGTCAGAATCAATTAGCATCAGCATCAAGCTATGTTAACATCAAGCAGCGTCAGCATCAATCAGCGTCAGCGTCATGCAGCGTCAGCATCAAGCAGCGTCACCATCAAGCAGCATCAGTGTCAAGCAGAGTCAGCATCAAGCAGCGTCAGCTTCAAGCACAGTCAGCATCAATCAGCGTCAGCATCAAGCAGCGTCAGCATCAAGTAGCGTCAGCATTTGACAGCGTCAGTATTGACGCTTCGTCAGCATCAATCAGCGTCAGCGTCATGCAGCGTCAGCATCAAGCAGCGTCAGCATCAAGCAGCGTCAACATAAAGCAGCATCAGCATCAAGCAGCGTCAGCATTAATCAGCGTCAGCGTCATGCAGCGTCAGCATCAAGCAGCGTCAGCATCAAGCAGCGTCAGCATTAAGCCGAGACAGCATCAAACAGCCTCAGCTTCAAGTAGTCTTAGCATCAAGCAGCCTCAGCATTAAGTAGCGTCAGCAACAAGCAGCGTCAGCTTCAAGCAGCGTCAGCATCAAGCAGCGTCAGCATCCAGCAGCGTCAGCGTTAAGTAGCATCAGCGTCAATCAGGGTCAGCATCACGCAGCGTCAGCATCAGCATCAAGCAGCGTCAGCATCAAGCAGCGTTAGTATCAAGCAACGTCAGAATCAATTAGCATCAGCATCAAGCTGTGTTAACATCAAGCAGCGTCACAATCAAGCAGCGAGAGTGTCAAACAGCGTCAGCATCAAACAGCGAAAGTGTCAAGCAGCGTCAGCATCAAGCAGCGTCAGCATCAAGCAGCGTCAGCATCAAGCAGCGTCAGCGTTAAGCAGCGTTAGCGTCAAGCTGGGTCCGCATCACGCAGCGTCAGCATCAAGCAGCATCAGCATCAAGCATCGTCAGCATCAAGCAACGTCAGATTCAATTAGCATCAGCATGTCAAGCAGCGTCGGCATCAAGCAGCGTCAGCATCAAGCAGCGTCAGCATCAAGCACTATCAGCATCAAGCAACGTCAACATCAGGCCGCGTGTATGTCAAGCAGCGTCAGCATCACGCAGCATCAGCATCAAGCAGCGTGAATGTCAAGCAGCGTCAGCATCAATCAACGTAAACATTAAGCAGCGTCAGCATCAAGCAGCATCAGCATCAAGCAGGGTCAGCATCAAGTAGCATGAATGTCAAGCAGCGTCAACATCTAGCAGCGTCAGCATCAAGCAGCATCAGCATCAAGCAGCGTCAGCATCATGCAGCGTCAGCATCAAGCAGCGCCAGCATCAAGCACCGTCAGCGTTAAGCAGCATCAGCGCCAAGCAGCATCAGCATCAAGCAGCGTAAGCATGAAGCAGCGTCAGCATGAAGCAGCGTCAGTATCAAGCAGCGTCAGCATCAAGCAGCGCCAGCATCAAGCAGCGTGAGTAACAAGCAGCGTCAGCATCAAGCAGCATCAGCATCAAGCAGCATCAACATCAAGCAGCATCTGCATGAAGCAGCATAATCATCAAGCAGCGTCAGCATCAAACAGCGTCAGCATCATACCAGCGTCAGAGTCAAGCAGCGTCAGCATCAGGCAGCGTCAGCATCAAGCAACGTCAGTGTCAAGCAGCGTCAGCATCAGGCAGCGTCTGCATCAGGCAGCGTCAGGATCAAGCAACGTCAGCATCAAAGAGCATCAGCATCAAGCAGCGTCAGCATCAAGCAGCATCAGCATGAAGCAGCGTCAAAATAAAGCAGCCTCAGCACCAGCATGAAGCAGCATCTGCATGAAGCAGCGTCAGCATCAAGCTGCGTCAGCATCAAGTAGCGTCAGTGTCAAGCAGTGTCAGCATCAAGTAGCGTCGGTGTCAAACAGTGTCAGCATCAAGCAGCGTCAGCGTTAAGCAGCATCAGCGTCAAGCAGCGTCAGCATCAAGCAGCGTCAGCATCAAGCAGCGTCAGCATCAAGCAGCGTCAGCATCAAGCAGCATCAAGCAGCGTCAGCATCAAGCAGCGTCAGCATCAAGCAGCATCAAGCAGCGTCAGCATCAAGCAGCGTCAGTGTCAAGCAGCGTCATCATCAAGCAGCGTCAGCATCAAGCAGCTTCAGCGTTAAGCAGCATCAGTGTCAAGGCGCGTCAGCATCAGCAGCGTCAGCATCAAAAAGCATCAGCATCAAGCAGCGTCAGCATCAAGCAGCATCAGCATCAAGCAGCGTCAATATGAAGCAGCGTCAGCATCAAGCAGCGTCAAAATAGAGCAGCCTCAGCGCCAGCATGAAGCAGCGTCAGCATGAAGCAGCGTCAGCATGAAGCAGCGTCAGCATCAAGCTGCGTCAGCATCAATTAGCGTCAGTGTCAAACAGCGTCAACATGAAGCAGCCTCAGCGTCAGCATGAAGCAGCGTCAGCGTTAAGCAGCATCAGCGTCAAGAAGCATCAGCATCAAGCAGCGTCAGCATCAAGCAGCGTCAGCATCAAGCAGCGTCAGCGTTAAGCAGCGTCAGCATCAAGCGGCGTCAGCATCAAGCAGCGTGAGTGTCAAGCAGCGTCAGCATCAAGCAGCATCAGCATCAAGCAGCGTCAGCATCAAGCAGCGTGAGTGTCAAGCAGCCTCAGCATCAAGCAGCGTCAACATAAAGCGTCAACATCAAGCAGCGTCATCATCAAGCAGCATGAGCATCAAGCAGCGTCAACATCAAGCAGGGTAAGTGTCAAGCAGCGTCAACATCAAGCAGGGTAAGTGTCAAGCAGCGTCAACAGGAAGCAGCCTCAGCGTCAGCGTAAAGCTGCGTCAGCATGAAGCAGCGCCAGCATGAAGCAGCGTCAGCATCAAGCAGCGTCAGTGTCAAGCAGCGTCAGCATCAAGCAGCGTCAGCATCAAGCAGCGTCAGCATCAAGCAGCGTCAGCATCAAGCAGCGTCAGCATCAGCAGCGTGAGTGTCAAGCAGCGCCAGCATCAAGCAGCATCAGCATCAAGCAGCGTCAACATCAAGCAGCATCTGCGTGAAGCAGCGTTATCATCAACAGCGTCAATATCAAGCAGCATCAGCATCAAAGAGCATCAGCATCAAGCAGCGTGAGTGTCAAGCAGCGTGAGTGTCAAGCTGCGTCAGCATCAAGCAGCGTGAATGTCAGGCAGCGTCAGCATCAAGCAGCGTCAGCATCAAGCAGCGTCACCGTTAAGCAGCATCAGCGTGAAGCAGCGTTATCATCAACAGCGTCAATATCAAGCAGCATCAGCATCAAAGAGCATCAGCATCAAGCAGCGTGAGTGTCAAGCAGCGTGAGTGTCAAGCTGCGTCAGCATCAAGCAGCGTGAATGTCAGGCAGCGTCAGCATCAAGCAGCGTCAGCATCAAGCAACGTCAACATCAAGCAACGTCAGCATCAAACAGCATCATCATCAACACAGCGTCAGCATCAAGAAGCGTGAATGTCAAGCAGCGTCAACATCAAGCAGCGTCAGCATCAAGCAGCATAAACATCAAGCAGTTTCAGCATCAATAAGCGTCCGCATTAAGCAGCTTCAGCATCAAGCAGCTTCAGCATTAAGGAGCGTCAGCATCAAGCAGCGTCAGCATCAAGCAGCGTCAACATAACAGCGTCAGCATCAAGCAGCGTCAGCATCAAGCAGCGTCAACATAAAGCAGCGTCAGCATCAAGCAGCATCAGCGTCTAGTAGCGTCAGCATCAAGCAGCGTGAGTGTCAAGCAGCCTCAGCATCAAGCAGCGTCAGCATAAAGCAGCCTCAGCGTCAGCATCATCATCAAGAAGCGTCAGTATCAAGCTGCGTCAGCATCAAGCAAAGTCAACATCAAACAGCGTCAGCATTAAGTAGCGTCAGCATTAAGTAGCGTCAGCATTAAGTAGCGTCAGCAACAAGCAGCGTCAGCATCAAGCAGCGTCAGCATCAAGTAGCGTCAACATGACGCAGCCTCAGCGTCACCATGAAGCAGCCTAAGCATCAAGCAGCATCAGCATCAGTGTCAAGCAGCGTCAGCATCAAGCAGAGTCAGCATCAAGCAGCATCAGCTTCCAGCAGCGTCAGCATCAAGTAGCGTCAGCATCAAGCAGCGTGAGTGTCAAGCAGCCTCATCATCAAGCAGCGTCAACATCCAGCAGCCTCAGAGTCAGCATGAAGCAGCGTCAGCATCAAGCAGCGTCAGCATCAAGGAGCGTCAGTGTCAAGCATCGTCAGCATCAAGCAGCGTCATCGTTAAGCATCATCAGCGTCAAGCAGCGTCAGCATGAAGCAGAGTCAGCATCAAGCAGCGTCAATATAAAGCAGCGTCAGCGCCAAGCAGCTTCAACGTCAACATCAAACAGCCTCAGCATCAAGCAGCGTCAGTGTTAAGCAGCGTCTGCTTCAAGCAGCGTCAGCATCAAGTAGCGTCAGCATCAGACAGCGTGAGCGTCATGGAGCGTCAATATCAAGTAGCGTCAGTGTCAAGCAGCGTCAGCATCAAGCAGCGTCAGTGTCAAGTAGCGTCAGCATCAAGCAGCGTTAGCATCAAGCAACGTCAGCATCAAGCAGAGTCAGCATCAAGCAGCGTCAGCATCAAGCAGCGTCAACATAAAGCAGCGTCAGCATCAAGCAGCATTAGCATCAAGCAGCGTCAGCATCAAGTAGCGTCAACATGACGCAGCCTCAGCGTCAGCATGAAGCAGCCTAAGCATCAAGCAGCGTCACCATCAAGCAGCATCAGTGTCAAGCAGAGTCAGCATCAAGCAGCGTCAGCTTCAAGCACAGTCAGCATCAATCAGCGTCAGCATCAAGCAGCGTCAGCATCAAGTAGCGTCAGCATTTGACAGCGTCAGTATCAAGCAGCGTCAGCATCAAGCAGCGTCAGCGTCATGCAGCGTCAGCATCAAGCAGCGTCAGCATCAAGCAGCGTCAACATAAAGCAGCATCAGCATCAAGCAGCGTCAGCATTAATCAGCGTCAGCGTCATGCAGCGTCAGCATCAAGCAGCGTCAGCGTTAAGCCGAGTCAGCATCAAACAGCCTCAGCTTCAAGTAGTCTTAGCATCAAGCAGCCTCAGCATTAAGTAGCGTCAGCAACAAGCAGCGTCAGCTTCAAGCAGCGTCAGCATCAAGCAGCGTCAACATCCAGCAGCGTCAGCGTTAAGTAGCATCAGCGTCAATCAGGGTCAGCATCACGCAGCGTCAGCATCAGCATCAAGCAGCGTCAGCATCAAGCAGCGTTAGTATCAAGCAACGTCAGAATCAATTAGCATCAGCATCAAGCTGTGTTAACATCAAGCAGCGTCAGCATCAAGCAGCGTCAGCATCAAGCAGCGTCAGCATCAAGCAGCGTCAGCGTTAAGCAGCATTAGCGTCAAGCAGGGTCAGCATCACGCAGCGTCAGCATCAAGCAGCATCAGCATCAAGCATCGTCAGCATCAAGCAGCCTCAGCATCAAGCAACGTCAGATTCAATTAGCATCAGCATGTCAAGCAGCGTCAGCATCAAGCAGCGTCAGCATCAAGCAGCGTCAGCATCAAGCACTATCAGCATCAAGCAACGTCAACATCAGGCCGCGTGTATGTCAAGCAGCGTCAGCATCACGCAGCATCAGCATCACAGCGTGAATGTCAAGCAGCGTCAGCATCAATCAACGTAAACATTAAGCGTCAGCATCAAGCAGCATCAGCATCAAGCAGGGTCAGCATCAACTAGCATGAATGTCAAGCAGCGTCAACATCTAGCAGCGTCAGCATCAAGCAGCATCAGCATCAAGCAGCGTCAGCATCATGCAGCGTCATCATCAAGCAGCGCCAGCATCAAGCACCGTCAGCGTTAAGCAGCATCAGCGCCAAGCAGCATTAGCATCAAGCAGCGTAAGCATGAAGCAGCGTCAGCATGAAGCAGCGTCAGTATCAAGCAGCGTCAGCATCAAGCAGCGCCAGCATCAAGCAGCGTAAGTAACAAGCAGCGTCAGCATCAAGCAGCATCAGCATCAAGCAGCATCAACATCAAGCAGCATCTGCATGAAGCAGCATAATCATCAAGCAGCGTCAGCATCAAACAGCGTCAGCATCATACCAGTGTCAGAGTCAAGCAGCGTCAGCATCAGGCAGCGTCTGCATCAGGCAGCGTCAGGATCAAGCAACGTCAGCGTCAAGCAGCGTCAGCATGAGGCAGCGTCAGGATTAAGCAGCGTCAGCATCACGCAGCGTCAGCGTTAAACAGCGTCAGCGTTAAACAGCGTCAGCATCAAGCAGCGTCAACATAAAGCATCGTCAGCATCAAGCAGAATCAATATCAAGCAGAGTCAACATCAATCACGTCAAAATCAAAAAGCGTCAGCATCAAGCAGCGTCAGCATCACGCAGCGTCAGCGTTAAACAGCGTCAGCATCAAGCAGCGTCAGCATCACGCAGCGTCAGCGTTAACCAGCGTCAGCGTTAAACAGCGTCAGCATCAAGCAGCGTCAGCATCAAGGAGTGTCAGCATCAAGCAGCGTCAGAGTCAAGCAGCGTCAGCATCTGTCAGCGTGAGCGTCAAGCAGCGTCAGCATCAAGCAGCGTCAGCATCAAGCAGCGTCAGCGTTAAACAGCGTCAGCGTTAAACAGCGTCAGCATCAAGCAGCCTCAGCATAAAGCAGCGTAAGCGTTAAGCAGCGTCAGCATCAGGCAGGGTCAGCATCAAGCAGCGTCAACATCAAAACAGCGTCAGCATCAAGTAGCGTGAGTGTCAAGCAGAGTCAGAATCAAGCAGCGTCAACATAAAGCAGCGTCAGCATCAAGCAGAATCAATATCAAGCAGAGTCAACATCAATCAACGTCAAAATAAAAAGCGTCAGCATCAAGCAGCGTCAGCATCAAGCAGCATCAGCATCAAGCAGGGTCAACATAAAGCAGCCTCAGCGTCAGCATCAAGCTGCGTCAGCATCAAAGAGCATCAGCATCAAGCAGCGTCAGCATCAAGCAGCGTCAGCATCAAAGCATCAGCATCAAGCAGCGTCAGCATCAAGCAGCATCAGCATGAAGCAGCGTCAAAATAAAGCAGCCTCAGCGCCAGCATGAAGCAGCATCTGCATGAAGCAGCGTCAGCATCAAGCTGCGTCAGCATCAAGTAGCGTCAGTGTCAAGCAGTGTCAGCATCAAGTAGCGTCGGTGTCAAACAGTGTCAGCATCAAGCAGCGTCAGCGTTAAACAGCATCAGCGTCAAGCAGCGTCAGCATCAAGCAGCGTCAGCATCAAGCAGCGTCAGCATCAAGCAGCATCAAGCAGCGTCAGCATCAAGCAGCATCAAGCAGCGTCAGCATCAAGCAGCGTCAGTGTCAAGCAGCGTCATCATCAAGCAGCGTCAGCATCAAGCAGCTTCAGCGTTAAGCAGCATCAGTGTCAAGGCGCGTCAGCATCAGCAGCGTCAGCATCAAAAAGCATCAGCATCAAGCAGCGTCAGCATCAAGCAGCATCAGCATCAAGCAGCGTCAATATGAAGCAGCGTCAGCATTAAGCAGCGTCAAAATAGAGCAGCCTCAGCGCCAGCATGAAGCAGCGTCAGCATGAAGCAGCGTCAGCATGAAGCAGCGTCAGCATCAAGCTGCGTCAGCATCAATTAGCGTGAGTGTCAAACAGCGTCAACATGAAGCAGCCTCAGCGTCAGCATGAAGCAGCGTCAGCGTTAAGCAGCATCAGCGTCAAGAACCATCAGCATCAAGCAGCGTCAGCATCAAGCAGCGTCAGCATCAAGCAGCGTCAGCGTTAAGCAGCGTCAGCATCAAGCGGCGTCAGCATCAAGCACGTCAACATCAAGCAGCATCTGCATGAAGCAGAATCAGCATCAAGCAGCGTCAGCATCAAGCAGCGTCAGCATCAAGCAGCGTCAGTGTGAAGCAGCATCATCATCAAGCAGCGTCAGCATCAAGCAATCAGCATCAAGCAGCGTCAATATCAAGCAGCGTCAGCATCAAGCAGCGTGAGTGTCAAGCAGCCTCAGCATCAAGCAGCGTCAACATAAAGCAGCATCAGCATCAAGCAGCGTCAACATCAAGCAGGGTAAGTGTCAAGCAGCGTCAACATCAAGCAGGGTAAGTGTCAAGCAGCGTCAACATCAAGCAGGGTAAGTGTCAAGCAGCGTCAACAGGAAGCAGCCTCAGCGTCAGCGTAAAGCTGCGTCAGCATGAAGCAGCGTCAGCATGAAGCAGCGTCAGCATCAAACAGCGTCAGTGTCAAGCAGCGTCAGCATCAAGCAGCGTCAGCGTTAAGCAGCATCAGCGTCAAGCAGCATCAGCATCAAGCAACGTCAGCATCAATCAGCGTCAGCATCAAGCAGCGTCAGCATCAAGCAGCGTCAGCATCAAGCAGCGTCAGCATCAAGCAGCGTGAGTGTCAAGCAGCGCCAGCATCAAGCAGCATCAGCATCAAGCAGCGTCAAAATCAAGCAGCATCTGCATGAAGCAGCATAATCATCAAGCAGCGTCAGCATCAAACAGTATCAGCATCATACCAGCGTCAGTGTCAAGAAGCGTCAGCATCAAGCAGCGTCAGCATCAAGCAGCGTCACCGTTAAGCAGCATCAGCGTGAAGCAGCGTTAGCATCAACAGCGTCAATATCAAGCAGCATCAGCATCAAAGAGCATCAGCATCAAGCAGCGTGAATGTCAAGCAGCCTCAGCATCAAGCAGCGTCAACATAAAGCAGCATCAGCATCAAGCAGCGTCAGCATCAAGCAGCGTCAGCATCAAGCAGCGTCAGCGTTAAGCCGAGTCAGCATCAAACAGCCTCAGCTTCAAGCAGTCTTAGCATCAAGCAGCCTCAGCATTAAGCAGCGTCAGCATCAAGTAGAGTCAGCATCAAGCAGAGTGAGTGTCAAGCAGCGTCAGCATCAATTGGCCTCAGCGTCAACATCAGCATCAAGCAGCGTCAGTATCAAGCAGCGTCAGCATAAAGCAACGCCATCATCAAACAGCGTCAGCATTAACTAGCGTCAGCATCAAGCAGCGTCAGCATCAAGTAGAGTCAGCATCAAGCAGAGTGAGTGTCAATCAGAGTCAGCATCAAGCAGCCTCAGCGTTAGCATCATCATCAAGCAGCGTCAGTATCAAGCAGCATCAGAAACAACGTCAAAATCAAGCAGCGTCAGCATCAAGTAGCGTCAGCATCAAGCAGCGTCAGCATCAAGAAGCATCAGCATCAAGCAGCGTAAGTGTCAAGCAGCCTCAGCATCAAGCAGCCTCAGCATCAAGCAGCGTCAACATAAAGCAGCGTCAGCATCAAGCAGCGTCAGCATCAAGCCGCGTCAGAACCAAGCAGTGTCAGCATCAAGCAGCGTCAGCGTTAAGCAGCATCAGCGTCAAGCAGGGTCAGTATCACGCAGCGTCAGCATCAAGCAGCATCAGCATCAAGCAGCGTCAGCATCAAGCAACGTCAGAAACAATTAGCATCAGCATCAAGCTGTGTTAACATCAAGCAGCGTCAGCATCAAGCAGCGAAAGTGTCAAGCAGCGTCAGCATCAAGCAGCGAGAGAGTCAAGCAGCATCAGCATCAAGCAGCTTCAGCATCAAGCAGCGTCAGCATCAAGCAGCGTCAGCGTTAAGCAGCATCAGCGTAACGCAGGGTCAGCATCACGCAGCGTCAGCATCAAGCAGCATCAGCATCAAGCATCGTCAGCATCAAGCAGCCTCAGCATCAAGCAACGTCAGAATCAATTATCATCAGCATCAAGCTATGTTAACATCAAGCAGCGTCAGCATCAATCAGCGTCAGCGTCATGCAGCGTCAGCATCATGCAGAGTCAGCATCAAAGAGCCTCTGCTTCAAGCAGTCTTAGCATCAAGCAGTCTCAGCATCAAGCAGCGTCAGCATCAAGTAGCGTCAGCATCAAGCAGCGTCAGCATCAAGAAGCGTCAGCATCAAGCAGCGTAAGTGTCAAGCAGCCTCAGCATCAAGCAGCCTCAGCATCAAGCAGCGACAACATAAAGCAGCGTCAGCATCAAGCAGCGTCAGCATCAAGCCGCGTCAGAACCAAGCAGTGTCAGCATCAAGCAGCGTCAGCGTTAAGTAGCATCAGCGTCAAGCAGGGTCAGCATCACGCAGCGTCAGCATCAAGCAGCATCAGCATCAAGCAGCGTCAGCATCAAGCAACGTCAGAAAAAATTAGCATCAGCATCAAGCTGTGTTAACATCAAGCAGCGTCAGCATCAAGCAGCGAAAGTGTCAAGCAGCGTCAGCATCAAGCAGCGAGAGAGTCAAGCAGCATCAGCATCAAGCAGCTTCAGCATCAAGCAGCGTCAGCATCAAGCAGCGTCAGCGTTAAGCAGCATCAGCGTAACGCAGGGTCAGCATCACGCAGCGTCAGCATCAAGCAGCATCAGCATCAAGCATCGTCAGCATCAAGCAGCCTCAGCATCAAGCAACGTCAGAATCAATTATCATCAGCATCAAGCTATGTTAACATCAAGCAGCGTCAGCATCAATCAGCGTCAGCGTCATGCAGCGTCAGCATCATGCAGAGTCAGCATCAAAGAGCCTCTGCTTCAAGCAGTCTTAGCATCAAGCAGTCTCAGCATCAAGCAGCGTCAGCATCAAGTAGCGTCAGCATCAAGCAGCGTCAGCATCAAGAAAGCGTCAGCATCAAGCAGCGTAAGTGTCAAGCAGCCTCAGCATCAAGCAGCCTCAGCATCAAGCAGCGTCAACATAAAGCAGCGTCAGCATCAAGCAGCGTCAGCATCAAGCCGCGTCAGAACCAAGCAGTGTCAGCATCAAGCAGCGTCAGCGTTAAGTAGCATCAGCGTCAAGCAGGGTCAGCATCACGCAGCGTCAGCATCAAGCAGCATCAGCATCAAGCAGCGTCAGCATCAAGCAACGTCAGAAAAAACTAGCATCAGCATCAAGCTGTGTTAACATCAAGCAGCGTCAGCATCAAGCAGCGAAAGTGTCAAGCAGCGTCAGCATCAAGCAGCGAGAGTGTCAAGCAGCGTCAGCATCAAGCACCTTCAGCATCAAGCAGCGTCAGCGTTGAGCAGCATCAGCGTAAAGCAGGGTCAGCATCACGCAGCGTCAGCATCAAGCAGCATCAGCATCAAGCATCGTCAGCATCAAGCAGCCTCAGCATCAAGCAACGTCAGAATCAATTAGCATCAGCATCAAGCTATGTTAACATCAAGCAGCGTCAGCATCAATCAGCGTCAGCGTCATGCAGCGTCAGCATCAAGCAGCGTCAGCGTTAAGCAGAGTCAGCATCAAACAGCCTCAGCTTCAAGCAGTCTTAGCATCAAGCAGCCTCAGCATCAAGCAGAGTCAGCATCAATTAGAGTCAGCATCAAGCAGAGTAAGTGTCAAGCAGCGTCAGCATCAAGTGGCCTCAGCGTCAACATCAGCATCTAGCAGCGTCAGTATCATGCAGCGTCAGCATAAAGCAGCGTCAGCATCAAGCAGAGTCAGCATCAATCAGCGTCAGCATCAAGCAGCGTCAGCATCAAGCAGCGTCAGCATCAAGCAGCGTGAATGTCAAGCAGCGTCAGCATCAAGCAGCGTCAGCATCAAGCAGCGTCAGCATCAAGCAACGCCAACATCAAGCAGCGTCAGCATCAAACAGCATCATCATCAACACAGCGTCAGCATCAAGAAGCGTGAATGTCAAGCAGCGTCAACATCAAGCAGCGTCAGCATCAAGGCAGCATAAACATCAAGAAGTTTCAGCATCAATAAGCGTCCGCATTAAGCAGCTTCAGCATCAAGCAGCTTCAGCTTTAAGCAGCGTCAGCATCAAGCAGCGTCAACATAAAGCAGCGTCAGCATCAAGCAGCGTCAGCAATAAGCAGCGTCAGCATCAAGCAGTGTCAACATAAAGCAGCGTCAGCATCAATCGCATAAGCGTCAAGTAGCGTCAGCATCAAGCAGCGTGAGTGTCAAGCAGCCTCAGCATCAAGCAGCGTCAACATAAAGCAGCGTCAACATCAAGCAGCGTTAGCATCAAGCAGCGTCAACATCAAGCATGGTAAGAATCAAGCAGAGTCAACAGGAAGCAGCCTCAGCGTCAGCATGAAGCTGCGTTAGCATGAAGCTGCGTTAGCATGAAGCAGCGTCAGTGTCAAGCAGCGTCAGCATCAAGCAGCATCAGCATCAAGCAGCGTCAGCATCAAGCAGCGTCTGTATCAAGCAGCGTCTTCATCATACCAGCGTCAGTGTCAAGCAGTGTCAGCATCAAGCAGCGTCAGCATCAAGTAGCGTCAGCATAAAGCAGCCTCAGCGTCAGCATCATCATCAAGAAACGTCAGTATCAAGCTGCGTCACCATCAAGCAAAGTCCACATCAAACAGCGTCAGTATTAAGTAGCGTCAGCATTAAGTAGCGTCAGCAACAGCAGCGTCAGCATCAAGCAGCGTCAGCATCAAATAGCGGCAACATCAAACTGAGTGAGTGTCAAGCAGCATCAGCATCAAGCAGCGTCAGCATCGGGCAGCGTCAGTATCAAGCAGCGATAACATGACGCAGCCTCAGCGTCAGCATGAAGCAGCCTAAGCATCAAGCAGCGTCAGCATCAAGCAGCGTCAGCATCATGCAGCGTCAGCATCAAGCAGCGTCACCATCAAGGTGCGTCAGCATCAAGAATCTTCAGCATCAAGCAGCTTCAGCATTTGGCAATGTCAGCATCAAGCAGCGTCAGTATCAAGCAGCATCAGCATCAAGCAGCGTCAGCATCAAGCAGCTTCAGAATTAAGCAGCTTCAGCATCAAGCAGCGTCAATATCAATCAGCGTCAGCATCAAGCAGCGTCAAACATCAAGCAGCGTCAGCATTAAGTATCGTCAGCATCAAGCAGCGTCAGCATCAAGCAGCGTGAATGTCAAGCAGCGTCAGCATCAAGCAGCGTCAGCATCAAGCAGCGTCAGCATCAAGCAACGTCAACATCAAGCAGCGTCAGCATCAAACAGCATCATCATCAACACAGCGTCAGCATCAAGAAGCGTGAATATCAAGCAGCGTCAACATCAAGCAGCGTCAGCATCAAGCAGCATAAACATCAAGAAGTTTCAGCATCAATAAGCGTCCGCATTAAGCAGCTTCAGCATCAAGCAGCTTCAGCTTTAAGCAGCGTCAGCATCAAGCAGCGTCAACATAAAGCAGCGTCAGCATCAAGCAGCGTCAGCAACAAGCAGCGTCAGCATCAAGCAGTGTCAACATAAAGCAGCGTCAGCATCAATCAGCATAAGCGTCAAGTAGCGTCAGCATCAAGCAGCGTGAGTGTCAAGCAGCCTCAGCATCAAGCAGCGTCAACATAAAGCAGCGTCAACATCAAGCAGCGTTAGCATCAAGCAGCGTCAACATCAAGCATGGTAAGAATCAAGCAGAGTCAACAGGAAGCAGCCTCAGCGTCAGCATGAAGCTGCGTTAGCATGAAGCTGCGTTAGCATGAAGCAGCGTCAGTGTCAAGCAGCGTCAGCATCAAGCAGCATCAGCATCAAGCAGCGTCAGCATCAAGCAGCGTCTGTATCAAGCAGCGTCTTCATCATACCAGCGTCAGTGTCAAGCAGTGTCAGCATCAAGCAGCGTCAGCATCAAGTAGCGTCAGCATAAAGCAGCCTCAGCGTCAGCATCATCATCAAGAAACGTCAGTATCAAGCTGCGTCACCATCAAGCAAAGTCCACATCAAACAGCGTCAGTATTAAGTAGCGTCAGCATTAAGTAGCGTCAGCAACAAGCAGCGTCAGCATCAAGCAGCGTCAGCATCAAATAGCGGCAACATCAAACTGAGTGAGTGTCAAGCAGCATCAGCATCAAGCAGCGTCAGCATCGGGCAGCGTCAGTATCAAGCAGCGTTAACATGACGCAGCCTCAGCGTCAGCATGAAGCAGCCTAAGCATCAAGCAGCGTCAGCATCAAGCAGCGTCAGCATCATGCAGCGTCAGCATCAAGCAGCGTCACCATCAAGGTGCGTCAGCATCAAGAATCTTCAGCATCAAGCAGCTTCAGCATTTGGCAATGTCAGCATCAAGCAGCGTCAGTATCAAGCAGCATCAGCATCAAGCAGCGTCAGCATCAAGCAGCTTCAGAATTAAGCAGCTTCAGCATCAAGCAGCGTCAATATCAATCAGCGTCAGCATCAAGCAGCGTCAACATCAAGCAGCGTCAGCATTAAGTATCGTCAGCATCAAGCAGAGTGAGTGTCAAGTAACGTCAGCATAAAGCAGCCTCAGCGTTAGCATCATCATCATCAAACAGCGTCAGCATCAATTAGCGTCAGCAACAAGCAGCGTCAGCAGCATGCAGCGTCAGCATCAAGTAGAGTCAGCATCAAGCAGAGTGAGTGTCAAGCAGCGTCAGCATCAAGCAGCGTCAGCATCAAGTTGAGTAGCATCAGCAGAGAGAGTGTCAAATAGCGTCAGCATCAAGCAGCCTCAGCGTCAGCATCATCATCAAGCAGCGTCAGTATCAAGCAGCGTCAGCATCAAACAAAGTGAACATCAAGCAGCGTCAGCATTAAGTAGCGTCAGCATCAAGCACGGTCAGCATCAAGTAGCCTTAGCATCAAGCAGCGTGAGTGTCTAGCAGCCTCAGCATCAAGCAGCGTCAATATAAAGCAGCGTCAGCATCAAGCAGAATTAGCATCAAACAGCGTCAACATCAAGCTGCGTAAGAGTCAAGCAGCATCAGCATCAAGCAGCTTCAGCATCAAGCAGCGTTAACATGACGCAGCCTAAGTGTCAGCATGAAGCAGCCTAAGCATCAACCAGCGTCAGCATCAAGCAGTATCAGTGTCAAGCAGCGTCAGCATCAAGCGGCGTGATAATCAAGCAGCCTCAGCATCAAGCAGCATCAACATCCAAGCAGCCTCAGAGTCAGCATGAAGCTGCGTCAGCATGAAGCAGCGTCAGCATCAAGCAGCGTCAGCATCAAGCAGCGTCAGTGTCGAGCAGCGTCAGCTTTAACAATCATCAGCGTCAAGCAGCGTCAGAATCAATCAGCGTCAATATAAAGCAGCGTCAGCGTAAAGCAGCATCAGTATCAAGCAGAGTCTGCATGAAGCACCGTCAGCATCAAGCAGCGTCAGCATCAAGTAGAGTCAGCATCAAGCAGAGTGAGTGTCAATCAGAGTCAGCATCAAGCAGCCTCAGCGTTAGCATCATCATCAAGCAGCGTCAGTATCAAGCAGCATCAGAAACAACGTCAAAATCAAGCAGCGGTCAGCATCAAGTAGCGTCAGCATCAAGCAGCGTCAGCATCAAGAAGCATCAGCATCAAGCAGCGTAAGTGTCAAGCAGCCTCAGCATCAAGCAGCCTCAGCATCAAGCAGCGTCAACATAAAGCAGCGTCAGCATCAAGCAGCGTCAGCATCAAGCCGCGTCAGAACCAAGCAGTGTCAGCATCAAGCAGCGTCAGCGTTAAGCAGCATCAGCGTCAAGAAGGGTCAGTATCACGCAGCGTCAGCATCAAGCAGCATCAGCATCAAGCAGCGTCAGCATCAAGCAACGTCAGAAACAATTAGCATCAGCATCAAGCTGTGTTAACATCAAGCAGCGTCAGCATCAAGCAGCGAAAGTGTCAAGCAGCGTCAGCATCAAGCAGCGAGAGAGTCAAGCAGCATCAGCATCAAGCAGCTTCAGCATCAAGCAGTGTCAGCATCAAGCAGCGTCAGCGTTAAGCAGCATCAGCGTAACGCAGGGTCAGCATCACGCAGCGTCAGCATCAAGCAGCATCAAGCATCGTCAGCATCAAGCAGCCTCAGCATCAAGCAACGTCAGAATCAATTATCATCAGCATCAAGCTATGTTAACATCAAGCAGCGTCAGCATCAATCAGCGTCAGCGTCATGCAGCGTCAGCATCATGCAGAGTCAGCATCAAAGAGCCTCTGCTTCAAGCAGTCTTAGCATCAAGCAGTCTCAGCATCAAGCAGCGTCAGCATCAAGTAGCGTCAGCATCAAGCAGCGTCAGCATCAAGAAGCGTCAGCATCAAGCAGCGTAAGTGTCAAGCAGCCTCAGCATCAAGCAGCCTCAGCATCAAGCAGCGTCAACATAAAGCAGCGTCAGCATCAAGCAGCGTCAGCATCAAGCCGCGTCAGAACCAAGCAGTGTCAGCATCAAGCAGCGTCAGCGTTAAGTAGCATCAACGTCAAGCAGGGTCAGCATCACGCAGCGTCAGCATCAAGCAGCATCAGCATCAAGCAGCGTCAGCATCAAGCAACGTCAGAAAAAATTAGCATCAGCATCAAGCTGTGTTAACATCAAGCAGCGTCAGCATCAAGCAGCGAAAGTGTCAAGCAGCGTCAGCATCAAGCAGCGAGAGAGTCAAGCAGCATCAGCATCAAGCAGCTTCAGCATCAAGCAGCGTCAGCATCAAGCAGCGTCAGCGTTAAGCAGCATCAGCGTAACGCAGGGTCAGCATCACGCAGCGTCAGCATCAAGCAGCATCAGCATCAAGCATCGTCAGCATCAAGCAGCCTCAGCATCAAGCACGTCAGAATCAATTATCATCAGCATCAAGCTATGTTAACATCAAGCAGCGTCAGCATCAATCAGCGTCAGCGTCATGCAGCGTCAGCATCATGCAGAGTCAGCATCAAAGAGCCTCTGCTTCAAGCAGTCTTAGCATCAAGCAGTCTCAGCATCAAGCAGCGTCAGCATCAAGTAGCGTCAGCATCAAGCAGCGTCAGCATCAAGAAGCGTCAGCATCAAGCAGCGTAAGTGTCAAGCAGCCTCAGCATCAAGCAGCCTCAGCATCAAGCAGCGTCAACATAAAGCAGCGTCAGCATCAAGCAGCGTCAGCATCAAGCCGCGTCAGAACCAAGCAGTGTCAGCATCAAGCAGCGTCAGCGTTAAGTAGCATCAGCGTCAAGCAGGGTCAGCATCACGCAGCGTCAGCATCAAGCAGCATCAGCATCAAGCAGCGTCAGCATCAAGCAACGTCAGAAAAAAATAGCATCAGCATCAAGCTGTGTTAACATCAAGCAGCGTCAGCATCAAGCAGCGAAAGTGTCAAGCAGCGTCAGCATCAAGCAGCGAGAGTGTCAAGCAGCGTCAGCATCAAGCACCTTCAGCATCAAGCAGCGTCAGCGTTGAGCAGCATCAGCGTAAAGCAGGGTCAGCATCACGCAGCGTCAGCATCAAGCAGCATCAGCATCAAGCATCGTCAGCATCAAGCAGCCTCAGCATCAAGCAACGTCAGAATCAATTAGCATCAGCATCAAGCTATGTTAACATCAAGCAGCGTCAGCATCAATCAGCGTCAGCGTCATGCAGCGTCCAGCATCAAGCAGCGTCAGCGTTAAGCAGAGTCAGCATCAAACAGCCTCAGCTTCAAGCAGTCTTAGCATCAAGCAGCCTCAGCATCAAGCAGAGTCAGCATCAATTAGAGTCAGCATCAAGCAGAGTAAGTGTCAAGCAGCGTCAGCATCAAGTGGCCTCAGCGTCAACATCAGCATCTAGCAGCGTCAGTATCATGCAGCGTCAGCATAAAGCAGCGTCAGCATCAAGCAGAGTCAGCATCAATCAGCGTCAGCATCAAGCAGCGTCAATATCAATCAGCGTCAGCATCAAGCAGCGTCAACATCAAGCAGCGTCAGCATTAAGTATCGTCAGCATCAAGCAGAGTGAGTGTCAAGTAACGTCAGCATAAAGCAGCCTCAGCGTTAGCATCATCATCATCAAACAGCGTCAGCATCAATTAGCGTCAGCAACAAGCAGCGTCAGCAGCATGCAGCGTCAGCATCAAGTAGAGTCAGCATCAAGCAGAGTGAGTGTCAAGCAGCGTCAGCATCAAGCAGCGTCAGCATCAAGTTGAGTAGCATCAGCAGAGAGAGTGTCAAATAGCGTCAGCATCAAGCAGCCTCAGCGTCAGCATCATCATCAAGCAGCGTCAGTATCAAGCAGCGTCAGCATCAAACAAAGTGAACATCAAGCAGCGTCAGCATTAAGTAGCGTCAGCATCAAGCACGGTCAGCATCAAGTAGCCTTAGCATCAAGCAGCGTGAGTGTCTAGCAGCCTCAGCATCAAGCAGCGTCAATATAAAGCAGCGTCAGCATCAAGCAGAATTAGCATCAAACAGCGTCAACATCAAGCTGCGTAAGAGTCAAGCAGCATCAGCATCAAGCAGCTTCAGCATCAAGCAGCGTTAACATGACGCAGCCTAAGTGTCAGCATGAAGCAGCCTAAGCATCAACCAGCGTCAGCATCAAGCAGTATCAGTGTCAAGCAGCGTCAGCATCAAGCGGCGTGATAATCAAGCAGCCTCAGCATCAAGCAGCATCAACATCCAGCAGCCTCAGAGTCAGCATGAAGCTGCGTCAGCATGAAGCAGCGTCAGCATCAAGCAGCGTCAGCATCAAGCAGCGTCAGTGTCGAGCAGCGTCAGCTTTAACAATCATCAGCGTCAAGCAGCGTCAGAATCAATCAGCGTCAATATAAAGCAGCGTCAGCGTAAAGCAGCATCAGTATCAAGCAGAGTCTGCATGAAGCACCGTCAGCATCAAGCAGCGTCAGCATCAAGTAGAGTCAGCATCAAGCAGAGTGAGTGTCAATCAGAGTCAGCATCAAGCAGCCTCAGCGTTAGCATCATCATCAAGCAGCGTCAGTATCAAGCAGCATCAGAAACAACGTCAAAATCAAGCAGCGTCAGCATCAAGTAGCGTCAGCATCAAGCAGCGTCAGCATCAAGAAGCATCAGCATCAAGCAGCGTAAGTGTCAAGCAGCCTCAGCATCAAGCAGCCTCAGCATCAAGCAGCGTCAACATAAAGCAGCGTCAGCATCAAGCAGCGTCAGCATCAAGCCGCGTCAGAACCAAGCAGTGTCAGCATCAAGCAGCGTCAGCGTTAAGCAGCATCAGCGTCAAGCAGGGTCAGTATCACGCAGCGTCAGCATCAAGCAGCATCAGCATCAAGCAGCGTCAGCATCAAGCAACGTCAGAAACAATTAGCATCAGCATCAAGCTGTGTTAACATCAAGCAGCGTCAGCATCAAGCAGCGAAAGTGTCAAGCAGCGTCAGCATCAAGCAGCGAGAGAGTCAAGCAGCATCAGCATCAAGCAGCTTCAGCATCAAGCAGTGTCAGCATCAAGCAGCGTCAGCGTTAAGCAGCATCAGCGTAACGCAGGGTCAGCATCACGCAGCGTCAGCATCAAGCAGCATCAAGCATCGTCAGCATCAAGCAGCCTCAGCATCAAGCAACGTCAGAATCAATTATCATCAGCATCAAGCTATGTTAACATCAAGCAGCGTCAGCATCAATCAGCGTCAGCGTCATGCAGCGTCAGCATCATGCAGAGTCAGCATCAAAGAGCCTCTGCTTCAAGCAGTCTTAGCATCAAGCAGTCTCAGCATCAAGCAGCGTCAGCATCAAGTAGCGTCAGCATCAAGCAGCGTCAGCATCAAGAAGCGTCAGCATCAAGCAGCGTAAGTGTCAAGCAGCCTCAGCATCAAGCAGCCTCAGCATCAAGCAGCGTCAACATAAAGCAGCGTCAGCATCAAGCAGCGTCAGCATCAAGCCGCGTCAGAACCAAGCAGTGTCAGCATCAAGCAGCGTCAGCGTTAAGTAGCATCAGCGTCAAGCAGGGTCAGCATCACGCAGCGTCAGCATCAAGCAGCATCAGCATCAAGCAGCGTCAGCATCAAGCAACGTCAGAAAAAATTAGCATCAGCATCAAGCTGTGTTAACATCAAGCAGCGTCAGCATCAAGCAGCGAAAGTGTCAAGCAGCGTCAGCATCAAGCAGCGAGAGAGTCAAGCAGCATCAGCATCAAGCAGCTTCAGCATCAAGCAGCGTCAGCATCAAGCAGCGTCAGCGTTAAGCAGCATCAGCGTAACGCAGGGTCAGCATCACGCAGCGTCAGCATCAAGCAGCATCAGCATCAAGCATCGTCAGCATCAAGCAGCCTCAGCATCAAGCAACGTCAGAATCAATTATCATCAGCATCAAGCTATGTTAACATCAAGCAGCGTCAGCATCAATCAGCGTCAGCGTCATGCAGCGTCAGCATCATGCAGAGTCAGCATCAAAGAGCCTCTGCTTCAAGCAGTCTTAGCATCAAGCAGTCTCAGCATCAAGCAGCGTCAGCATCAAGTAGCGTCAGCATCAAGCAGCGTCAGCATCAAGAAGCGTCAGCATCAAGCAGCGTAAGTGTCAAGCAGCCTCAGCATCAAGCAGCCTCAGCATCAAGCAGCGTCAACATAAAGCAGCGTCAGCATCAAGCAGCGTCAGCATCAAGCCGCGTCAGAACCAAGCAGTGTCAGCATCAAGCAGCGTCAGCGTTAAGTAGCATCAGCGTCAAGCAGGGTCAGCATCACGCAGCGTCAGCATCAAGCAGCATCAGCATCAAGCAGCGTCAGCATCAAGCAACGTCAGAAAAAATTAGCATCAGCATCAAGCTGTGTTAACATCAAGCAGCGTCAGCATCAAGCAGCGAAAGTGTCAAGCAGCGTCAGCATCAAGCAGCGAGAGTGTCAAGCAGCGTCAGCATCAAGCACCTTCAGCATCAAGCAGCGTCAGCGTTGAGCAGCATCAGCGTAAAGCAGGGTCAGCATCACGCAGCGTCAGCATCAAGCAGCATCAGCATCAAGCATCGTCAGCATCAAGCAGCCTCAGCATCAAGCAACGTCAGAATCAATTAGCATCAGCATCAAGCTATGTTAACATCAAGCAGCGTCAGCATCAATCAGCGTCAGCGTCATGCAGCGTCAGCATCAAGCAGCGTCAGCGTTAAGCAGAGTCAGCATCAAACAGCCTCAGCTTCAAGCAGTCTTAGCATCAAGCAGCCTCAGCATCAAGCAGAGTCAGCATCAATTAGAGTCAGCATCAAGCAGAGTAAGTGTCAAGCAGCGTCAGCATCAAGTGGCCTCAGCGTCAACATCAGCATCTAGCAGCGTCAGTATCATGCAGCGTCAGCATAAAGCAGCGTCAGCATCAAGCAGAGTCAGCATCAATCAGCGTCAGCATCAAGCAGCGTCAGCATCAAGCAGCGTCAGCATCAAGCAGCGTGAATGTCAAGCAGCGTCAGCATCAAGCAGCGTCAGCATCAAGCAGCGTCAGCATCAAGCAACGTCAACATCAAGCAGCGTCAGCATCAAACAGCATCATCATCAACACAGCGTCAGCATCAAGAAGCGTGAATGTCAAGCAGCGTCAACATCAAGCAGCGTCAGCATCAAGCAGCATAAACATCAAGAAGTTTCAGCATCAATAAGCGTCCGCATTAAGCAGCTTCAGCATCAAGCAGCTTCAGCTTTAAGCAGCGTCAGCATCATGCAGCGTCAACATAAAGCAGCGTCAGCATCAAGCAGCGTCAGCAACAAGCAGCGTCAGCATCAAGCAGTGTCAACATAAAGCAGCGTCAGCATCAATCAGCATAAGCGTCAAGTAGCGTCAGCATCAAGCAGCGTGAGTGTCAAGCAGCCTCAGCATCAAGCAGCGTCAACATAAAGCAGCGTCAACATCAAGCAGCGTTAGCATCAAGCACCGTCAACATCAAGCATGGTAAGAGTCAAGCAGAGTCAACAGGAAGCAGCCTCAGCGTCAGCATGAAGCTGCGTTAGCATGAAGCTGCGTTAGCATGAAGCAGCGTCAGTGTCAAGCAGCGTCAGCATCAAGCAGCATCAGCATCAAGCAGCGTCAGCATCAAGCAGCGTCTGTATCAAGCAGCGTCTTCATCATACCAGCGTCAGTGTCAAGCAGTGTCAGCATCAAGCAGCGTCAGCATCAAGTAGCGTCAGCATAAAGCAGCCTCAGCGTCAGCATCATCATCAAGAAACGTCAGTATCAAGCTGCGTCACCATCAAGCAAAGTCCACATCAAACAGCGTCAGTATTAAGTAGCGTCAGCATTAAGTAGCGTCAGCAACAAGCAGCGTCAGCATCAAGCAGCGTCAGCATCAAATAGCGGCAACATCAAACTGAGTGAGTGTCAAGCAGCATCAGCATTAAGCAGCGTCAGCATCGGGCAGCGTCAGTATCAAGCAGCGTTAACATGACGCAGCCTCAGCGTCAGCATGAAGCAGCCTAAGCATCAAGCAGCGTCAGCATCAAGCAGCGTCAGCATCATGCAGCGTCAGCATCAAGCAGCGTCACCATCAAGGTGCGTCAGCATCAAGAATCTTCAGCATCAAGCAGCTTCAGCATTTGGCAATGTCAGCATCAAGCAGCGTCAGTATCAAGCAGCATCAGCATCAAGCAGCGTCAGCATCAAGCAGCTTCAGAATTAAGCAGCTTCAGCATCAAGCAGCGTCAATATCAATCAGCGTCAGCATCAAGCAGCGTCAACATCAAGCAGCGTCAGCATTAAGTATCGTCAGCATCAAGCAGAGTGAGTGTCAAGTAACGTCAACATAAAGCAGCCTCAGCGTTAGCATCATCATCATCAAACAGCGTCAGCATCAATTAGCGTCAGCAACAAGCAGCGTCAGTAGCATGCAGCGTCAGCATCAAGTAGAGTCAGCATCAAGCAGAGTGAGTGTCAAGCAGCGTCAGCATCAAGCAGCGTCAGCATCAAGTTGAGTAGCATCAGCAGAGAGAGTGTCAAATAGCGTCAGCATCAAGCAGCCTCAGCGTCAGCATCATCATCAAGCAGCGTCAGTATCAAGCAGCGTCAGCATCAAACAAAGTGAACATCAAGCAGCGTCAGCATTAAGTAGCGTCAGCATCAAGCACGGTCAGCATCAAGTAGCCTTAGCATCAAGCAGCGTGAGTGTCTAGCAGCCTCAGCATCAAGCAGCGTCAATATAAAGCAGCGTCAGCATCAAGCAGAATTAGCATCAAACAGCGTCAACATCAAGCTGCGTAAGAGTCAAGCAGCATCAGCATCAAGCAGCTTCAGCATCAAGCAGCGTTAACATGACGCAGCCTAAGTGTCAGCATGAAGCAGCCTAAGCATCAACCAGCGTCAGCATCAAGCAGTATCAGTGTCAAGCAGCGTCAGCATCAAGCAGCGTGATAATCAAGCAGCCTCAGCATCAAGCAGCATCAACATCCAGCAGCCTCAGAGTCAGCATGAAGCTGCGTCAGCATGAAGCAGCGTCAGCATCAAGCAGCGTCAGCATCAAGCAGCGTCAGTGTCGAGCAGCGTCAGCTTTAACAATCATCAGCGTCAAGCAGCGTCAGCATCAATCAGCGTCAATATAAAGCAGCGTCAGCGTAAAGCAGCATCAGTATCAAGCAGAGTCTGCATGAAGCACCGTCAGCATCAAGCAGCGTCAGCATCAGCATCAAGCAGCGTCAGCTTCAAGCTGCATGAGTGTCAAGCAGCGTCAGCATCAAGCTGCGTCAGCATCAAGCAGCGTGAATGTCAAGCAGCGTCAGCATCATTCAACGTAAACATCAAGCAGCGTCAGCATCAGGCAGCATCAGCATTAAGCAGGGTCAGCATCAAGCAGCGTGAATGTCAAGCAGCGTCAGCATCATTCAACGTAAACATCAAGCAGCGTCAGCATCAAGCAGCATTAGCATCAAGCAGCGTCAGCATCATGCAGCGTCAGCATCAAGCAGCATCAGCATCAAGCAGCGTCAGCGTCAAGATCTTCAGCATCAAGCAGCTTCAGCATTATGCAACGTCAGCATCAAGAAGCCTCATCGCCTGCATCAAGCAGCGTCAGCATCAAGCAACATCAGCATCATGCAGCGTCAGCATCAAGCAGCGTCAGCATCAAGCAGCGTCAGCATCACGCAGCTGCAGCATCAAGCAGCGTCAGCATCAAGATCTTCAGCATCAAGCAGCGTCAGCATCAAGCAGCGTCAGCATCAAGCAGCGTCAGCATCAAGCAGCGTCAGCATCAAGCAGCGTCAGCATCAAACAGCATCACCATCAAGCACCTTCAGCATCAATCAACGACAGCATCAAGCATCGTCAGCATCAAGCAGCATCAGAATCAAGCAGCGTCAGCATCAAGCAGGTTCAGCATTAAACAGCTTCAGCATCAAGAAGCGTCAACATCAAGCATCGTCAGCATGAAGGAACGTCGGCATCACGCAGCGTCAGCATCAAGCAGCGTCAACATCAAGCAGCGTCATCATCAAGCAGCGTCAGCATGAAGAAGCCTCAGCGTCCAGCAGCGTCTGCAATAAGCTGCGTCAGCATCAAGCACCATCAATCAACGTCAGCATCAAGCACCATCAAGCAGCGTGAGCATCGAGCAGCATCAGCATCAAGCAACTTCAGCATGAAACAGCGTCAACATCAAGCAGCGTCACCATCAAACAGCCTCAACATCAAACAGCCTCAGCATCAAGCAGCGTCAGTGTTAAGCAGAGTCAGCATCAAACAGAATTAGCATCAAGAAGCGTGAGTGTCAAGCAGCCTCAGCATTAAGCAGCGTCAACATAAAGCAGCGTCAGCATCAAGCAGCATTAGCATCAAGCAGCGTCAACATCATGCAGCGTCAGCATCAAGCAGCGTCAGCATCAAGCAGAGTCAACATCAAACAGCGTCAGCGTGAAGCAGCGTCAGCATGAAGCAGCGTCAGCATGAAGCAGCGTCAGCATAAAGCAGAGTCAGCATCAAACAGCGTCAGCATGAAGCAGCGTCAGCATGAAGCAGCGTCAGCATCAAGTAGCGTCAGCATCAGACAGCGTCAGTATCAAGCAGCGTCAGCATCAATCAGCGTCAGCATCAAGCAGCGTCACCGTTAAGCAGAGTCAGCATCAAACAGCGTCAGCTTCAAGCAGTCTTAGCATCAAGCAGCCTTAGCATCAAGCAGCGTCAGCATCAAGTAGAGTCAGCATCAAGCAGAGTGAATGTCAAGCAGCGTCAGCATCAAGTAGCCTCAGCGTCAACATCAGCATCAAGCAGCGTCAGTATCAAGCAGCGTCAGCATCAAGCAACGCCATCATGAAACAGCGTCATCATTAATTAGCGTCAGCATCAAGCAGCGTCAGCATCACGCAGCGTCATCATCAAGTAGAGTCAGCATCAAGCAGAGTGAGTGTCAATCAGAGTCAGCATCAAGCAGCCTCAGCGTCAGCATCATCATCAAGCAGCGTCAGGATCAAGCAGCATCAGCATCAAACAACGTCAACATAAAGCAGCGTCAGCATCAAGTAGCGTCAGCATCAAGTAGCGTCAGCATCAAGTAGCGTCAGCATCAAGCAGCGTCAGCATCAAGTAGCGTCAGCATCAAGCAACGTGAGTGTCAAGCAGCCTCAGCATCAAGCAGCGTCAACATAAAGCAGCGTCAGCATCAAGCAGCGTCAACATCAAGCATAGTCTGCATCAAGCAGCGTCAGCATCAAACAGCGTCAGCATCAAGCAGCGTCAGCATCAAGCAGCGTCAGCTTTAACAGAATCAGTGTCAAGCAGGGTCAGCATCACGCAGCTTCAGCATCAAGCAGCATCAGCATCAAGCAGCGTCAGCATCAAGCAGCGTCAGCATCAAGCAGCCTCAGCATCAAGAAACATCAGAATCAATTAGCATCAGCATCAAGCTGTGTTAACGTCAAGCAGCGTCAGCATCAAGCAGCGAGAGTGTCAAGCAGCGTCAACATCAAGCAGCCTCAGCGTTAAGCAGCTTCAGCATCAAGCAGCGTCAATATCAATCAGCGTCGGCATCAAGCAGAGTCAACATCAAGCAGACTCAGCATCGTCTAACATCAGGATCATCTAACATCAGTAGGGGGGATGGCTCCACACAGGGGAATTTTTTTTTCTGGGAGAAAATTCCCCTGTGCGGGCCAGGGTTTTCAGGATTCCCCTGTGCGGGCCAGGGTTTTCAGGATTCCCCTGTGCGGGCCAGGGTTTTCAGGATTCCCCTGTGCGGGCCAGGGTTTTCAGGATTCCCCTGTGCGGGCCAGGGTTTTCAGGATTCCTCTGTGCGGGCCAGGGTTTTCAGGTGAATTTGGGGAGTCACAGATTTGGAATTAGGGAATTCTTATAATGAAAAATAATGTCATACTAGTTCGTTAAAGTTCTTATGAGAAAAATAATTTCCGAGACTTAGAAGTTTGTTAAGGCCTTATGGGACAAATTCAAGTAACGTATGTAGCGCTTTAGGGTTTTCAGGAGAACTCTACGGACATATTTTACATGTTTTCAACTTAGAAATATCGTCTATGTAAGCCTTAGTTATTCATATAAATTTAGAAAATCACCTGTATAAGTCGGTGTTTTCAGGGTTTCGTACATCACACCCCCCTCCCTCCCCCCTTACCTCGCAATCTCTCGCGTCACCTTTATTTACTTTACGCCCGGCCAGCCAGTCGGCTCTTATCATATCTTATCTTCTCCATAATATCTCGACCGTCCCTCCTCTCTCTCTCTCTCCTCCTCCTATTTCCTTACAACTATTTTCAGAGTTTCAAATAATCATAGAAGTTTATTTATATGTTTATGACCGAATTTGTAAAAGGACCATTTTCAGAGAATATTGTCTTAGATGTTTTGTTAAGGAAAACAGACCACTTATCCATAACATTTAGTTTTATATCCATTTACGGCTATTTCGCCTGTAATCTGTGAAAACTTGACAGAGTCCATTTTATACCCAATTTTCGGCAGAGTCCAGTTTATGCTCAAATTCGCCAGAGTCTACTTTGAGAGCAAAATTAGTCAGAGACAGTTTTAAGCTCATATTTCATCAGAGTCCAATTATCAACAGAAATTCACCAGAGTCTACTTTGAGAGCAAAATTAGTCAGAGACAGTTTTAAGCTCATATTTCATCAGAGTCCAATTTATACCTAAAAATGAACAGAGTCTACTTTGAGAGCAAAATTAGTCAGAGACAGTTTTAAGCTCATATTTCATCAGAGTCCAATTATCAACAGAAATTCACCAGAGTCTACTTTGAGAACAAAATTAGTCAGAGACAGTTTTAAGCGCATATTTCATCAGAGTCCAATTATCAACAGAAATTCGCCAGAGTCTACTTTGAGAGCAAATTTCATCAGTGTCCTGTAATCTGTGAAAATTTGACAGAGACCATTTTATACCCAATTTTCGTCAGAGTCCAGTTTATGCTCAAATTCGCCAGAGTCTACTTTAATAGCAAAATTCATCAGAGTCCAGTTTTCTAGCAAATTTCATCAGTGTCCTGTAATCTGTGAAAATTTGACAGAGTCCAGTTCTTTATCGAAATTCATCAGAGTCCAGTTTATACCGAAAATTCGCCAGAGTCTACTTTGTGCCAAATATTCAGAGTCCAGTTCATGATCGAAATTAATCAGAGTCCAATTAAAGACCCAAATTTGACAGAGACCACATTTTCGCTACTAGCAGTCCAATCCCCCTGAAATTTTAAACAGTCAAATTTCAGACGTAGTAAAATAAGATCAAGTCAGTTACTGAGCTCCAGCTCTTGTCCCCCACCCTCTTCCACCCTCAAGTCTTTGTAAATAAACCATCAATTTCCCCCGAAATTTTTACCCTCTGTATTTCAGACATAGTAAATATGAAGTAACAAATATAAAACTCTAGCTCTTGTCCTCTGTCCAAGTTCACTCATGTAAATTCATTACTATCAGTCCAAATCCCCCTGAGATTTAAACACTCAACTACATTTTCAGACATAGTAAATAAGATCAAGTCAGTTACCGAGCTCCAGCTCTTGTCCCCCTGTATTTGCATATTTTCTCTATATTCAGCTGTGTTCTTCACTTTTTGTCCGTGTTTTCTGTGTTCATTCCATGTTCTACAAATGTTCACAGTCCCATTCAGTTCATATTTTCACAAGTATCTCCATTTTTTTCTATAATCTTTCTCTTAGTCTCATTACTTTCTCTACAAATTCTAGTCATATTTTCTATGTTCATCACATGTTCTCTTTACAACTTTTATACTCAATATTCATGCTAACTTCCATATGTTGTGTTCTTTGTCAATATTCATATTCCTCTACAAGTTCATGTTCATGTTCCTCACAAGATCACTTCGTTTTTCACCTTCACTTACATGTTTTCTACATTCTTTGTCATATTCTCCATGTTCTTCACAAGTCCATTGTTCATTCTTTGTATTCCCTATTCTCCTTATCATGTTTTCATGTTCCTCTACAAGTTCATATTCCCAGCATGTTCACTGTATTCATCAACTTTTCTTACATATGTTCTTTGCCATGTTCCCCATATGTTCTCTGGGTTTTTTCCCTTACATGTTATCTAACGTTCCTTAACTAAAAAATCTTTCACCAATCAACTAAAAACATAGTCACTTTCGTCATTTCTCAACTAAACTTATTATCCAGTCAACTAAAAATAGTCAGAAATAGCCTCGTTCAACGCTGTTCATAACTAAACTTATTCCCTAGTCATCAGAAAATAACCGTGTTCTTCATGTTTCATTGTCATTTCATAACTAAAAAAATCTTTCGCCAATCAACTAAAACATAGTCACTTTCGTCATTTCTCAACTAAACTTATTATCCAGTCAACTAAAAATTGTCAAAGGAATCTTTCCAACACTGTTCATAACTAAACTTATTCCCTAGTCATCAGAAAATAACCGTGTTCTTCATGTTTCATTGTCATTTCATAACTAAAATTATCCATCAATCAACAGAAAAAAAAGCCATGTTCATCATGTTTTTGTCTTTTTGCTTAACTAAAATTATGTTTTGTCAAGTAAGAAAAAATAACCAAAGATATCTTTCATCGCTGTTCTTAACTGACATTATACTTTGGGGAGCACAAAAAATAGTCTCCCTCGTCATGTTTTCTCTTTTTCCATAACTAAAAGTATTCATCAGTCAACTAAAAAATAGTTACTTCATCATGTTTCCTTGTCATTTCTTAACTGAAATATCACTTCTCTCATCTGAAATAGTCATGTGTAGCCTCTTTCCAACACTGTTCTTAACTAAAGTAGCCTTTCACTTCGCTAAAATAGTCATATTCGTCATTGTTCCTAACTAAAATTATATGTCGTTAAGTAAGAAAAATAGTCAAAGGTGCTCTCCGTTACACCAAAGTTACTCTTCGAGAAATCAAAGACACTCTTCAATACATCAAGGACTTACTCAAAGACACCAAAGTTACACTCTAAGACATCCTTCGAGACATCAAAGACATCCTTTAAGACTTCAAGGGCACTCTTCGAGATATCAAAAGACACTCTCAAACACTCAAAAATTTACTCGCATCCTCAAAGTTATTCTCAGAGTTATCAAAAGTTAATCTCAGTCATCAAAATGCTATTCTCTAAGTAGCCTTTCGTTCATCAGAGAAACTTTCTAAGACATCTTCGTTCATTAAAGTTAATCTCAGAGGCATAAAAGTTATTCTCGGAGCTATCAAAATTAATCTCTAAAACAACAAAAGTTAATCTCTGTCATCAAAGTTGATCTGCAAGATATCTTCGAGACATCAAAGTTACTTTTCTTTACATCAAAGACACATTCAAATACTACCCATGTTCTCAGAAGTCATTCTCAAAGTCATCAAAGTTATTCAAAGAGCTAACAAAAGTTATTCTCAGAGTCACTTTCGTTCTTCAGAGAAACTTTCCAAAACATCTTTGTTCATCAAAGTTATTCTCTATGTCATCAAAAAGTTATTCTCAGTCATGATATGTTATTCTCTAACTCACTTCCATTCATCAAAGACATTCTCTAAGCCCTCAAAGTTATTCTCTAAGACAACAAAGTCATTCCCAGTCATCAAAAAGTTATTCTTCGAAACATAAAATTTGCTCTGTAAGATATCTTCGTTCATCAAACTTATTCTCAGAGTTATCTAAAGTTATTCTCAGAACAATCAAAAGTTATTCTAAGACAACAAAAGTTATTCTCAGAGCTACCCAAAGCTATTCTCAGAGTCACCTTCGTTCGTCAGAGAAACTTTCAAAACATCTTTGTTCATCAAACTTGTTTTCAAAGTCATCAAAAGTTAATCTAAGACATCTTCTTTCATCAAAGTTATTTTCAGAGACATCTAAAGTTATTCTCAGAGCTATCAAACTTGTTCTCAGAGTCATCAAATGTTATTCTCGAAGTCATCAAAGATATTTTCAGAGACATCTAAAGTTAATTTCTATGTTATAAAAGTTATTCTCAGAGACATCTAAAGTTAATCTTGGTCATCAAAGTTGTTCTCTAAACATCAATGTTGTTCTCCAAGACATCAAAGATGTTCTCAAAATCATAAAAGTTATTCCCAGAGCTATCAAAGTTAATCTCAGAGTTATCCAAAGATATTCTCATGTCCACAAAAGTTATTCCAAGAGACGTCAAAGTTAATCTCAGACATCTTCGTTCATAAAAGTTATTCTCAGAGACATCTAAAGTTATTCTCTAAGACATCAAGTTATTCTAAGAGCTATCAAAAGTTATTCTCAGTCATGATATGTTATTCTCTAAGTAACCTTCCATTCATCAAAGACATTCTCTAAGTCCTGAAAGTTATTCTCTAAGACAACAAAGTCTTTCTCAGAGCTATCAAAGTTGTTCTCTAAGACATAAAAGTTATTCTCAGAGTCATCAAAGTGATCTCTAATTCACCTTCGTTCTCCCAAAGTTGTTCTCTAAGACACCTTCGTTCATCAAAGAAACTCTCCTTCTTCCATCATGTTATTCTTTAAGACATCTTCAGTCATAAAATTTCTCTCCAAAATGTAACTAGTTCAGCTTTTCATACCAAACTTACACTTCTGTTAAATATATTTTCTTAGACATTTTACCTTTTAAACTGTTCTCTGAACTACACTGTTCAAACCTACGTAACCTATCCTCTCCACCCAATGTTACTTAGTTAACGTAACGTTCCTAAACCTAACTTTACCTATCCTAACATAACTTACCTTACCTTACCTATCTTACCTAACCTAACCTAACTTTACCTATGTTACCTTACCTTACCTACCTTTCCTAACTTAACCTGCTTAACCTATCTTACCTATCTTACCTAACTTTACCTATCTTACCTAACTTAACTTTCATAACCTAACTTTACCTATGTTACATTACCTTACCTACCTTTCCTAACTTAACCTGCTTAACCTATCTTACCTATCTTACCTAACTTTACCTATCTTACCTAACTTACCTACATTACCTAACTTAACTTAACCTGCTTAACCTAACTTACCTTACCTAACTTATATAACTTATCTTACCTATCCTAACGTAACCTAACTTGCCTTACCTAACTTAATCTTACATTCCCAAACTGATGTATCCTAACTTATCTAGTCAAACCAGACATGATCTAACTTAAGTATTCCTTCTTGTCTTTGTGTTTCGTCAATCATTGTCTCATATTCATTTACTCATTTCATTAGTTAATTTCTCAAATGGTCACTTATGCATTTCAAGTGCTATTTTGTTAGAGATTGGATATTTAAGCATTTCAAAGAATTTTTGTTATATATGGGCATTTACTCATTTCAAGGGATAATTTCTCAAATGGACGTTTTTGCATTTCAAGTGTTATTTGTTTAAGATTGGGTGTTTAACCATTTCAAAGGTTTTTGTTATATATGGGAACTTACTCGTTTCAAGGGCAAATTTCTCAAATGGTCATTTTTGCAGATCAAGGGTTATTTGTTAAAGTTCATCAAGTTGCTCATAAGTTGTATTTATTATGTTTGTTATCATTTATTTCTTATTCCCCAAGACAAAACTACATCTGAAAGGTTAGGAAAAGGATAATATATTCAACAAATACGTCAAAAACACACTAAACTACATCTGAGAGGTTAGGTTAAAGGGTTGGGGAATAAGAACATAAGATAGAACCTACTAAATACACTAAGATTACAAGAGGTTAGGTTAAGGGGTTGGGGAATAAGAAATAAATGATAACAAACATAATAAATACAACTTATGAGCAACTTGATGAACTTTAACAAATAACCCTTGATCTGCAAAAATGACCATTTGAGAAATTTGCCCTTGAAACGAGTAAGTTCCCATATATAACAAAAACCTTTGAAATGGTTAAACACCCAATCTTAAACAAATAACACTTGAAATGCAAAAACGTCCATTTGAGAAATTATCCCTTGAAATGAGTAAATGCCCATATATAACAAAAATTCTTTGAAATGCTTAAATATCCAATCTCTAACAAAATAGCACTTGAAATGCATAAGTGACCATTTGAGAAATTAACTAATGAAATGAGTAAATGAATATGAGACAATGATTGACGAAACACAAAGACAAGAAGGAATACTTAAGTTAGATCATGTCTGGTTTGACTAGATAAGTTAGGATACATCAGTTTGGGAATGTAAGATTAAGTTAGGTAAGGCAAGTTAGGTTACGTTAGGATAGGTAAGATAAGTTATATAAGTTAGGTAAGGTAAGTTAGGTTAAGCAGGTTAAGTTAAGTTAGGTAATGTAGGTAAGTTAGGTAAGATAGGTAAAGTTAGGTAAGATAGGTAAGATAGGTTAAGCAGGTTAAGTTAGGAAAGGTAGGTAAGGTAATGTAATATAGGTAAAGTTAGGTTATGAAAGTTAAGTTAGGTAAGATAGGTAAAGTTAGGTAAGATAGGTAAGATAGGTTAAGCAGGTTAAGTTAGGAAAGGTAGGTAAGGTAAGGTAACATAGGTAAAGTTAGGTTAGGTTAGGTAAGATAGGTAAGGTAAGGTAAGTTATGTTAGGATAGGTAAAGTTAGGTTTAGGAACGTTACGTTAACTAAGTAACATTGGGTGGAGAGGATAGGTTACGTAGGTTTGAACAGTGTAGTTCAGAGAACAGTTTAAAAGGTAAAATGTCTAAGAAAATATATTTAACAGAAGTGTAAGTTTGGTATGAAAAGCTGAACTAGTTACATTTTGGAGAGAAATTTTATGACTGAAGATGTCTTAAAGAATAACATGATGGAAGAAGGAGAGTTTCTTTGATGAACGAAGGTGTCTTAGAGAACAACTTTGGGAGAACGAAGGTGAATTAGAGATCACTTTGATGACTCTGAGAATAACTTTTATGTCTTAGAGAACAACTTTGATAGCTCTGAGAAAGACTTTGTTGTCTTAGAGAATAACTTTCAGGACTTAGAGAATGTCTTTGATGAATGGAAGGTTACTTAGAGAATAACATATCATGACTGAGAATAACTTTTGATAGCTCTTAGAATAACTTGATGTCTTAGAGAATAACTTTAGATGTCTCTGAGAATAACTTTTATGAACGAAGATGTCTGAGATTAACTTTGACGTCTCTTGGAATAACTTTTGTGGACATGAGAATATCTTTGGATAACTCTGAGATTAACTTTGATAGCTCTGGGAATAACTTTTATGATTTTGAGAACATCTTTGATGTCTTGGAGAACAACATTGATGTTTAGAGAACAACTTTGATGACCAAGATTAACTTTAGATGTCTCTGAGAATAACTTTTATAACATAGAAATTAACTTTAGATGTCTCTGAAAATATCTTTGATGACTTCGAGAATAACATTTGATGACTCTGAGAACAAGTTTGATAGCTCTGAGAATAACTTTAGATGTCTCTGAAAATAACTTTGATGAAAGAAGATGTCTTAGATTAACTTTTGATGACTTTGAAAACAAGTTTGATGAACAAAGATGTTTTGAAAGTTTCTCTGACGAACGAAGGTGACTCTGAGAATAGCTTTGGGTAGCTCTGAGAATAACTTTTGTTGTCTTAGAATAACTTTTGATTGTTCTGAGAATAACTTTAGATAACTCTGAGAATAAGTTTGATGAACGAAGATATCTTACAGAGCAAATTTTATGTTTCGAAGAATAACTTTTTGATGACTGGGAATGACTTTGTTGTCTTAGAGAATAACTTTGAGGGCTTAGAGAATGTCTTTGATGAATGGAAGTGAGTTAGAGAATAACATATCATGACTGAGAATAACTTTTTGATGACATAGAGAATAACTTTGATGAACAAAGATGTTTTGGAAAGTTTCTCTGAAGAACGAAAGTGACTCTGAGAATAACTTTTGTTAGCTCTTTGAATAACTTTGATGACTTTGAGAATGACTTCTGAGAACATGGGTAGTATTTGAATGTGTCTTTGATGTAAAGAAAAGTAACTTTGATGTCTCGAAGATATCTTGCAGATCAACTTTGATGACAGAGATTAACTTTTGTTGTTTTAGAGATTAATTTTGATAGCTCCGAGAATAACTTTTATGCCTCTGAGATTAACTTTAATGAACGAAGATGTCTTAGAAAGTTTCTCTGATGAACGAAAGGCTACTTAGAGAATAGCATTTTGATGACTGAGATTAACTTTTGATAACTCTGAGAATAACTTTGAGGATGCGAGTAAATTTTTGAGTGTTTGAGAGTGTCTTTTGATATCTCGAAGAGTGCCCTTGAAGTCTTAAAGGATGTCTTTGATGTCTCGAAGGATGTCTTAGAGTGTAACTTTGGTGTCTTTGAGTAAGTCCTTGATGTATTGAAGAGTGTCTTTGATTTCTCGAAGAGTAACTTTGGTGTAACGGAGAGCACCTTTGACTATTTTTCTTACTTAACGACATATAATTTTAGTTAGGAACAATGACGAATATGACTATTTTAGCGAAGTGAAAGGCTACTTTAGTTAAGAACAGTGTTGGAAAGAGGCTACACATGACTATTTCAGATGAGAGAAGTGATATTTCAGTTAAGAAATGACAAGGAAACATGATGAAGTAACTATTTTTTAGTTGACTGATGAATACTTTTAGTTATGGAAAAAGAGAAAACATGACGAGGGAGACTATTTTTTGTGCTCCCCAAAGTATAATGTCAGTTAAGAACAGCGATGAAAGATATCTTTGGTTATTTTTTCTTACTTGACAAAACATAATTTTAGTTAAGCAAAAAGACAAAAACATGATGAACATGGCTTTTTTTTCTGTTGATTGATGGATAATTTTAGTTATGAAATGACAATGAAACATGAAGAACACGGTTATTTTCTGATGACTAGGGAATAAGTTTAGTTATGAACAGTGTTGGAAAGATTCCTTTGACAATTTTTAGTTGACTGGATAATAAGTTTAGTTGAGAAATGACGAAAGTGACTATGTTTTAGTTGATTGGCGAAAGATTTTTTTAGTTATGAAATGACAATGAAACATGAAGAACACGGTTATTTTCTGATGACTAGGGAATAAGTTTAGTTATGAACAGCGTTGAACGAGGCTATTTCTGACTATTTTTAGTTGACTGGATAATAAGTTTAGTTGAGAAATGACGAAAGTGACTATGTTTTTAGTTGATTGGTGAAAGATTTTTTAGTTAAGGAACGTTAGATAACATGTAAGGGAAAAAACCCAGAGAACATATGGGGAACATGGCAAAGAACATATGTAAGAAAAGTTGATGAATACAGTGAACATGCTGGGAATATGAACTTGTAGAGGAACATGAAAACATGATAAGGAGAATAGGGAATACAAAGAATGAACAATGGACTTGTGAAGAACATGGAGAATATGACAAAGAATGTAGAAAACATGTAAGTGAAGGTGAAAAACGAAGTGATCTTGTGAGGAACATGAACATGAACTTGTAGAGGAATATGAATATTGACAAAGAACACAACATATGGAAGTTAGCATGAATATTGAGTATAAAAGTTGTAAAGAGAACATGTGATGAACATAGAAAATATGACTAGAATTTGTAGAGAAAGTAATGAGACTAAGAGAAAGATTATAGAAAAAAATGGAGATACTTGTGAAAATATGAACTGAATGGGACTGTGAACATTTGTAGAACATGGAATGAACACAGAAAACACGGACAAAAAGTGAAGAACACAGCTGAATATAGAGAAAATATGCAAATACAGGGGGACAAGAGCTGGAGCTCGGTAACTGACTTGATCTTATTTACTATGTCTGAAAATGTAGTTGAGTGTTTAAATCTCAGGGGGATTTGGACTGATAGTAATGAATTTACATGAGTGAACTTGGACAGAGGACAAGAGCTAGAGTTTTATATTTGTTACTTCATATTTACTATGTCTGAAATACAGAGGGTAAAAATTTCGGGGGAAATTGATGGTTTATTTACAAAGACTTGAGGGTGGAAGAGGGTGGGGGACAAGAGCTGGAGCTCAGTAACTGACTTGATCTTATTTTACTACGTCTGAAATTTGACTGTTTAAAATTTCAGGGGGATTGGACTGCTAGTAGCGAAAATGTGGTCTCTGTCAAATTTGGGTCTTTAATTGGACTCTGATTAATTTCGATCATGAACTGGACTCTGAATATTTGGCACAAAGTAGACTCTGGCGAATTTTCGGTATAAACTGGACTCTGATGAATTTCGATAAAGAACTGGACTCTGTCAAATTTTCACAGATTACAGGACACTGATGAAATTTGCTAGAAAACTGGACTCTGATGAATTTTGCTATTAAAGTAGACTCTGGCGAATTTGAGCATAAACTGGACTCTGACGAAAATTGGGTATAAAATGGTCTCTGTCAAATTTTCACAGATTACAGGACACTGATGAAATTTGCTCTCAAAGTAGACTCTGGCGAATTTCTGTTGATAATTGGACTCTGATGAAATATGCGCTTAAAACTGTCTCTGACTAATTTTGCTCTCAAAGTAGACTCTGGTGAATTTCTGTTGATAATTGGACTCTGATGAAATATGAGCTTAAAACTGTCTCTGACTAATTTTGCTCTCAAAGTAGACTCTGGTGAATTTCTGTTGATAATTGGACTCTGATGAAATATGAGCTTAAAACTGTCTCTGACTAATTTTGCTCTCAAAGTAGACTCTGTTCATTTTTAGGTATAAATTGGACTCTGATGAAATATGAGCTTAAAACTGTCTCTGACTAATTTTGCTCTCAAAGTAGACTCTGGTGAATTTCTGTTGATAATTGGACTCTGATGAAATATGAGCTTAAAACTGTCTCTGACTAATTTTGCTCTCAAAGTAGACTCTGGCGAATTTGAGCATAAACTGGACTCTGCCGAAAATTGGGTATAAAATGGACTCTGTCAAGTTTTCACAGATTACAGGCGAAATAGCCGTAAATGGATATAAAACTAAATGTTATGGATAAGTGGTCTGTTTTCCTTAACAAAACATCTAAGACAATATTCTCTGAAAATGGTCCTTTTACAAATTCGGTCATAAACATATAAATAAACTTCTATGATTATTTGAAACTCTGAAAATAGTTGTAAGGAAATAGGAGGAGGAGAGAGAGAGAGAGGAGGGACGGTCGAGATATTATGGAGAAGATAAGATATGATAAGAGCCGACTGGCTGGCCGGGCGTAAAGTAAATAAAGGTGACGCGAGAGATTGCGAGGTAAGGGGGGAGGGAGGGGGGTGTGATGTACGAAACCCTGAAAACACCGACTTATACAGGTGATTTTCTAAATTTATATGAATAACTAAGGCTTACATAGACGATATTTCTAAGTTGAAAACATGTAAAATATGTCCGTAGAGTTCTCCTGAAAACCCTAAAGCGCTACATACGTTACTTGAATTTGTCCCATAAGGCCTTAACAAACTTCTAAGTCTCGGAAATTATTTTTCTCATAAGAACTTTAACAAACTAGTATGACATTATTTTTCATTATAAGAATTCCCTAATTCCAAATCTGTGACTCCCCAAATTCACCTGAAAACCCTGGCCCGCACAGAGGAATCCTGAAAACCCTGGCCCGCACAGGGGAATCCTGAAAACCCTGGCCCGCACAGGGGAATCCTGAAAACCCTGGCCCGCACAGGGGAATCCTGAAAACCCTGGCCCGCACAGGGGAATCCTGAAAACCCTGGCCCGCACAGGGGAATTTTCTCCCAGAAAAAAAAATTCCCCTGTGTGGAGCCATCCCCCCTACTGATGTTAGATGATCCTGATGTTAGACGATGCTGAGTCTGCTTGATGTTGACTCTGCTTGATGCCGACGCTGATTGATATTGACGCTGCTTGATGCTGAAGCTGCTTAACGCTGAGGCTGCTTGATGTTGACGCTGCTTGACACTCTCGCTGCTTGATGCTGACGCTGCTTGACGTTAACACAGCTTGATGCTGATGCTAATTGATTCTGATGTTTCTTGATGCTGAGGCTGCTTGATGCTGACGCTGCTTGATGCTGACGCTGCTTGATGCTGATGCTGCTTGATGCTGAAGCTGCGTGATGCTGACCCTGCTTGACACTGATTCTGTTAAAGCTGACGCTGCTTGATGCTGACGCTGCTTGATGCTGACGCTGTTTGATGCTGACGCTGCTTGATGCAGACTATGCTTGATGTTGACGCTGCTTGATGCTGACGCTGCTTTATGTTGACGCTGCTTGATGCTGAGGCTGCTTGACACTCACGTTGCTTGATGCTGACGCTACTTGATGCTGACGCTGCTTGATGCTGACGCTACTTGATGCTGACGCTACTTGATGCTGACGCTACTTGATGCTGACGCTGCTTTATGTTGACGTTGTTTGATGCTGATGCTGCTTGATCCTGACGCTGCTTGATGATGATGCTGACGCTGAGGCTGCTTGATGCTGACTCTGATTGACACTCACTCTGCTTGATGCTGACTCTACTTGATGATGACGCTGCGTGATGCTGACGCTGCTTGATGCTGACGCTAATTAATGATGACGCTGTTTCATGATGGCGTTGCTTGATGCTGACGCTGCTTGATACTGACGCTGCTTGATGCTGATGTTGACGCTGAGGCTACTTGATGCTGACGCTGCTTGACATTCACTCTGCTTGATGCTGACTCTACTTGATGCTGACGCTGCTTGATGCTAAGGCTGCTTGATGCTAAGACTGCTTGAAGCTGACGCTGTTTGATGCTGACTCTGCTTAACGGTGACGCTGCTTGATGCTGACGCTGATTGATGCTGACGCTGCTTGATACTGACGCTGTCTGATGCTGACGCTACTTGATGCTGACGCTGCTTCATGCTGACGCTGCTTCATGCTGACGCTGTTTGATGCTGACTCTGCTTTATGCTGACGCTGCTTCATGCTGACGCTGCTTCATGCTGACGCTGCTTCACGCTGACGCTGTTTGATGTTGACTCTGCTTGATGCTGACGCTGCTTGATGCTGACGCTGCATGATGTTGACGCTGCTTGATGCTAATGCTGCTTGATGCTGACGCTGCTTTATGTTGACGCTGCTTAATGCTGAGGCTGCTTGACACTCACGCTTCTTGATGCTAATTCTGTTTGATGCTGACTCTGCTTAACACTGACGCTGCTTGATGCTGAGGCTGTTTGATGTTGAGGCTGTTTGATGGTGACGCTGCTTGATGTTGACGCTGTTTCATGCTGAAGTTGCTTGATGCTGATGCTGCTCGATGCTCACGCTGCTTGATGGTGCTTGATGCTGACGTTGATTGATGGTGCTTGATGCTGACGCAGCTTATTGCAGACGCTGCTGGACGCTGAGGCTTCTTCATGCTGACGCTGCTTGATGATGACGCTGCTTGATGTTGACGCTGCTTGATGCTGACGCTGCGTGATGCCGACGTTCCTTCATGCTGACGATGCTTGATGTTGACGCTTCTTGATGCTGAAGCTGTTTAATGCTGAACCTGCTTGATGCTGACGCTGCTTGATTCTGATGCTGCTTGATGCTGACGATGCTTGATGCTGTCGTTGATTGATGCTGAAGGTGCTTGATGGTGATGCTGTTTGATGCTGACGCTGCTTGATGCTGACGCTGCTTGATGCTGACGCTGCTTGATGCTGACGCTGCTTGATGCTGACGCTGCTTGATGCTGAAGATCTTGATGCTGACGCTGCTTGATGCTGCAGCTGCGTGATGCTGACGCTGCTTGATGCTGACGCTGCTTGATGCTGACGCTGCATGATGCTGATGTTGCTTGATGCTGACGCTGCTTGATGCAGGCGATGAGGCTTCTTGATGCTGACGTTGCATAATGCTGAAGCTGCTTGATGCTGAAGATCTTGACGCTGACGCTGCTTGATGCTGATGCTGCTTGATGCTGACGCTGCATGATGCTGACGCTGCTTGATGCTAATGCTGCTTGATGCTGACGCTGCTTGATGTTTACGTTGAATGATGCTGACGCTGCTTGACATTCACGCTGCTTGATGCTGACCCTGCTTAATGCTGATGCTGCCTGATGCTGACGCTGCTTGATGTTTACGTTGAATGATGCTGACGCTGCTTGACATTCACGCTGCTTGATGCTGACGCAGCTTGATGCTGACGCTGCTTGACACTCATGCAGCTTGAAGCTGACGCTGCTTGATGCTGATGCTGACGCTGCTTGATGCTGACGGTGCTTCATGCAGACTCTGCTTGATACTGATGCTGCTTTACGCTGACGCTGCTTTATATTGACGCTGATTGATGCTGACGCTGCTTGACGCTGATGATTGTTAAAGCTGACGCTGCTCGACACTGACGCTGCTTGATGCTGACGCTGCTTGATGCTGACGCTGCTTCATGCTGACGCAGCTTCATGCTGACTCTGAGGCTGCTGGATGTTGATGCTGCTTGATGCTGAGGCTGCTTGATTATCACGCTGCTTGATGCTGACGCTGCTTGACACTGATACTGCTTGATGCTGACGCTGGTTGATGCTTAGGCTGCTTCATGCTGACACTTAGGCTGCGTCATGTTAACGCTGCTTGATGCTGAAGCTGCTTGATGCTGATGCTGCTTGACTCTTACGCAGCTTGATGTTGACGCTGTTTGATGCTAATTCTGCTTGATGCTGACGCTGCTTTATATTGACGCTGCTTGATGCTGAGGCTGCTAGACACTCACGCTGCTTGATGCTAAGGCTACTTGATGCTGACCGTGCTTGATGCTGACGCTACTTAATGCTGACGCTGCTTGATGTTCACTTTGTTTGATGCTGACGCTGCTTGATACTGACGCTGCTTGATGATGATGCTGACGCTGAGGCTGCTTGATGCTGACGCTATTTGACACTCTCTCTGCTGATGCTACTCAACTTGATGCTGACGCTGCTTGATGCTGACGCTGCTTGACACTCACTCTGCTTGATGCTGACTCTACTTGATGCTGACGCTGCATGCTACTGACGCTGCTTGTTGCTGACGCTAATTGATGCTGACGCTGTTTGATGATGATGATGCTAACGCTGAGGCTGCTTTATGTTGACGTTACTTGACACTCACTCTGCTTGATGCTGACGATACTTAATGCTGACGCTGCTTGATGTTGACGCTGCTTGATGCTGACGCTGATTGATATTGACGCTGCTTGATGCTGAAGCTGCTTAATTCTGAAGCTGCTTGATGCTGACGCTGCTTGATGCTGATGCTGCTTGATACTGACGCTGCTTGATGCTGACATTGCCAAATGCTGAAGCTGCTTGATGCTGAAGATTCTTGATGCTGACGCACCTTGATGGTGACGCTGCTTGATGCTGACGCTGCATGATGCTGACGCTGCTTGATGCTGACGCTGCTTGATGCTTAGGCTGCTTCATGCTGACGCTGAGGCTGCGTCATGTTAACGCTGCTTGATACTGACGCTGCCCGATGCTGACGCTGCTTAATGCTGATGCTGCTTGACACTCACTCAGTTTGATGTTGCCGCTATTTGATGCTGACGCTGCTTGATGCTGACGCTGCTTGTTGCTGACGCTACTTAATGCTGACGCTACTTAATACTGACGCTGTTTGATGTGGACTTTGCTTGATGGTGACGCAGCTTGATACTGACGTTTCTTGATGATGATGCTGACGCTGAGGCTGCTTTATGCTGACGCTACTTGATGCTGACGCTGCTTGATGCTGACACTGCTTGACACTGACGCTGGTATGATGAAGACGCTGCTTGATACAGACGCTGCTTGATGCTGACGCTGCTTGATGCTGATGCTGCTTGATGCTGACGCTGCTTGACACTGACGCTGCTTCATGCTAACGCAGCTTCATGCTAACGCAGCTTCATGCTGACGCTGAGGCTGCTTCCTGTTGACTCTGCTTGACTCTTACCATGCTTGATGTTGACGGTGCTTGATGCTAACGCTGCTTGATGTTGACGCTGCTTTATGTTGACGCTGCTTGATGCTGAGGCTGCTTGACACTCACGCTGCTTGATGCTGACGCTACTTGACGCTTATGCTGATTGATGCTGACGCTGCTTTATGTTGACACTGCTTGATGCTGACGCTGCTTGTTGCTGACGCTGCTTGATGCTGACGCTGCTTTATGTTGACGCTGCATGATGCTGACGCTGCTTAAAGCTGAAGCTGCTTGATGCTGAAGCTGCTTAATGCGGACGCTTATTGATGCTGAAACTTCTTGATGTTTATGCTGCTTGATGCTGACGCTGCTTGATGTTGACGCTGCTTGACATTCACGCTTCTTGATGCTGACGCTGTGTTGATGATGATGCTGTTTGATGCTGACGCTGCTTGATGTTGACGTTGCTTGATGCTGACGCTGCTTGATGCTGACGCTGCTTGATGCTGACGCTGCTTGACATTCACGCTGCTTGATGCTGACGCTGCTTGATGCTGACGCTGCTTGATGCTGACGCTGATTGATGCTGACTCTGCTTGATGCTGACGCTGCTTTATGCTGACGCTGCATGATACTGACGCTGCTAGATGCTGATGTTGACGCTGAGGCCACTTGATGCTGACGCTGCTTGACACTTACTCTGCTTGATGCTGACTCTAATTGATGCTGACTCTGCTTGATGCTGAGGCTGCTTGATGCTAAGACTGCTTGAAGCTGAGGCTGTTTGATGCTGACTCTGCTTAACGCTGACGCTGCTTGATGCTGACGCTGCATGACGCTGACGCTGATTGATGCTGACGCTGCTTGATGTTAACATAGCTTGATGCTGATGCTAATTGATTCTGACGTTGCTTGATGCTGAGGCTGCTTGATGCTGACGATGCTTGATGCTGATGCTGCTTGATGCTGACGCTGCGTGATGCTGACCCTGCTTTACGCTGATGCTGCTCAACGCTGACGCTGCTTGATGCTGAAGGTGCTTGATGCTGACGCTGCTTGACACTCTCGCTGCTTGATGCTGACGCTGCTTGACACTTTCGCTGCTTGATGCTGACGCTGCTTGATGTTAACACAGCTTGATGCTGATGCTAATTTTTTCTGACGTTGCTTGATGCTGACGCTGCTTGATGCTGATGCTGCTTGATGCTGACGCTGCGTGATGCTGACCCTGCTTGACGCTGATGCTACTTAACGCTGACGCTGCTTGATGCTGACACTGCTTGGTTCTGACGCGGCTTGATGCTGACGCTGCTTGATGCTGACGCTGCTTTATGTTGACGCTGCTTGATGCTGAGGCTGCTTGATGCTGAGGCTGCTTGACACTTACGCTGCTTGATGCTGACGCTTCTTGATGCTGACGCTGCTTGATGCTGACGCTACTTGATGCTGACGCTGCTTGATGCTGAGACTGCTTGATGCTAAGACTGCTTGAAGCAGAGGCTCTTTGATGCTGACTCTGCATGATGCTGACGCTGCATGACGCTGACGCTGATTGATGCTGACGCTGCTTGATGTTAACATAGCTTGATGCTGATGATAATTGATTCTGACGTTGCTTGATGCTGAGGCTGCTTGATGCTGACGATGCTTGATGCTGATGCTGCTTGATGCTGACGCTGCGTGATGCTGACCCTGCGTTACGCTGATGCTGCTTAACGCTGACGCTGCTTGATGCTGACGCTGCTTGATGCTGAAGCTGCTTGATGCTGATGCTGCTTGACTCTCTCGCTGCTTGATGCTGACGCTGCTTGACACTTTCGCTGCTTGATGCTGACGCTGCTTGATGTTAACACAGCTTGATGCTGATGCTAATTTTTTCTGACGTTGCTTGATGCTGACGCTGCTTGATGCTGATGCTGCTTGATGCTGACGCTGCGTGATGCTGACCCTGCTTGACGCTGATGCTACTTAACGCTGACGCTGCTTGATGCTGACACTGCTTGGTTCTGACGCGGCTTGATGCTGACGCTGCTTGATGCTGACGCTGCTTTATGTTGACGCTGCTTGATGCTGAGGCTGCTTGATGCTGAGGCTGCTTGACACTTACGCTGCTTGATGCTGACGCTTCTTGATGCTGACGCTGCTTGATGCTGACGCTACTTGATGCTGACGCTGCTTGATGCTGAGACTGCTTGATGCTAAGACTGCTTGAAGCAGAGGCTCTTTGATGCTGACTCTGCATGATGCTGACGCTGCATGACGCTGACGCTGATTGATGCTGACGCTGCTTGATGTTAACATAGCTTGATGCTGATGATAATTGATTCTGACGTTGCTTGATGCTGAGGCTGCTTGATGCTGACGATGCTTGATGCTGCTTGATGCTGACGCTGCGTGATGCTGACCCTGCGTTACGCTGATGCTGCTTAACGCTGACGCTGCTTGATGCTGACACTGCTTGATGCTGAAGCTGCTTGATGCTGATGCTGCTTGACTCTCTCGCTGCTTGATGCTGACGCTGCTTGACACTTTCGCTGCTTGATGCTGACGCTGCTTGATGTTAACACAGCTTGATGCTGATGCTAATTGTTTCTGACGTTGCTTGATGCTGACGCTGCTTGATGCTGATGCTGCTTGATGCTGACGCTGCGTGATACTGACCCTGCTTGACGCTGATGCTGCTTAACGCTGACGCTGCTTGATGCTGACACTGCTTGGTTCTGACGCGGCTTGATGCTGACGCTGCTTGATGCTGACGCTGCTTTATGTTGACGCTGCTTGATGCTGAGGCTGCTTGATGCTGAGGCTGCTTGACACTTACGCTGCTTGATGCTGATGCTTCTTGATGCTGACGCTGCTTGATGCTGACGCTACTTGATGCTGACGCTGCTTGATTTTGACGTTGTTTCTGATGCTGCTTGATACTGACGCTGCTTGATGATGATGCTAACGCTGAGGCTGCTTGATGCTGACTCTGATTGACACTCACTCTGCTTGATGCTGACTCTACTTGATGCTGACGCTGCTTGATGCTGACGGTGCTTCATGCAGACTCTGCTTGATACTGATGCTGCTTTACGCTGACGCTGCTTTATATTGACGCTGATTGATTCTGACGCTGCTTGACGCTGATGATTGTTAAAGCTGACGCTGCTCGACACTGACGCTGCTTGATGCTGACGCTGCTTGATGCTGACGCTGCTTCATGCTGACGCAGCTTCATGCTGACTCTGAGGCTGCTGGATGTTGATGCTGCTTGATGCTGAGGCTGCTTGATTATCACGCCGCTTGATGCTGACGCTGCTTGACACTGATACTGCTTGATGCTGACGCTGGTTGATGCTTAGGCTGCTTCATGCTGACACTTAGGCTGCGTCATGTTAACGCTGCTTGATGCTGAAGCTGCTTGATGCTGATGCTGCTTGACTCTTACGCAGCTTGATGTTGACGCTGTTTGATGCTAATTCTGCTTGATGCTGACGCTGCTTTATATTGACGCTGCTTGATGCTGAGGCTGCTAGACACTCACGCTGCTTGATGCTAAGGCTACTTGATGCTGACCGTGCTTGATGCTGACGCTACTTAATGCTGACGCTGCTTGATGTTCACTTTGTTTGATGCTGACGCTGCTTGATACTGACGCTGCTTGATGATGATGCTGACGCTGAGGCTGCTTGATGCTGACGCTATTTGACACTCTCTCTGCTGATGCTACTCAACTTGATGCTGACGCTGCTTGATGCTGACGCTGCTTGACACTCACTCTGCTTGATGCTGACTCTACTTGATGCTGACGCTGCATGCTGCTGACGCTGCTTGTTGCTGACGCTAATTGATGCTGACGCTGTTTGATGATGATGATGCTAACGCTGAGGCTGCTTTATGCTGACGTTACTTGACACTCACTCTGCTTGATGCTGACGATACTTAATGCTGACGCTGCTTGATGTTGACGCTGCTTGATGCTGACGCTGATTGATATTGACGCTGCTTGATGCTGACGCTGATTGATGCTGACTCTGCTTGATGCTGACGCTGCTTTATGCTGACGCTGCATGATACTGACGCTGCTAGATGCTGATGTTGACGCTGAGGCCACTTGATGCTGACGCTGCTTGACACTTACTCTGCTTGATGCTGACTCTAATTGATGCTGACTCTGCTTGATGCTGAGGCTGCTTGATGCTAAGACTGCTTGAAGCTGAGGCTGTTTGATGCTGACTCTGCTTAACGCTGACGCTGCTTGATGCTGACGCTGCATGACGCTGACGCTGATTGATGCTGACGCTGCTTGATGTTAACATAGCTTGATGCTGATGCTAATTGATTCTGACGTTGCTTGATGCTGAGGCTGCTTGATGCTGACGATGCTTGATGCTGATGCTGCTTGATGCTGACGCTGCGTGATGCTGACCCTGCTTTACGCTGATGCTGCTCAACGCTGACGCTGCTTGATGCTGAAGGTGCTTGATGCTGACGCTGCTTGACACTCTCGCTGCTTGATGCTGACGCTGCTTGACACTTTCGCTGCTTGATGCTGACGCTGCTTGATGTTAACACAGCTTGATGCTGATGCTATTTTTTTCTGACGTTGCTTGATGCTGACGCTGCTTGATGCTGATGCTGCTTGATGCTGACGCTGCGTGATGCTGACCCTGCTTGACGCTGATGCTACTTAACGCTGACGCTGCTTGATGCTGACACTGCTTGGTTCTGACGCGGCTTGATGCTGACGCTGCTTGATGCTGACGCTGCTTTATGTTGACGCTGCTTGATGCTGAGGCTGCTTGATGCTGAGGCTGCTTGACACTTACGCTGCTTGATGCTGACGCTTCTTGATGCTGACGCTGCTTGATGCTGACGCTACTTGATGCTGACGCTGCTTGATGCTGAGACTGCTTGATGCTAAGACTGCTTGAAGCAGAGGCTCTTTGATGCTGACTCTGCATGATGCTGACGCTGCATGACGCTGACGCTGATTGATGCTGACGCTGCTTGATGTTAACATAGCTTGATGCTGATGATAATTGATTCTGACGTTGCTTGATGCTGAGGCTGCTTGATGCTGACGATGCTTGATGCTGATGCTGCTTGATGCTGACGCTGCGTGATGCTGACCCTGCGTTACGCTGATGCTGCTTAACGCTGACGCTGCTTGATGCTGACGCTGCTTGATGCTGAAGCTGCTTGATGCTGATGCTGCTTGACTCTCTCGCTGCTTGATGCTGACGCTGCTTGACACTTTCGCTGCTTGATGCTGACGCTGCTTGATGTTAACACAGCTTGATGCTGATGCTAATTTTTTCTGACGTTGCTTGATGCTGACGCTGCTTGATGCTGATGCTGCTTGATGCTGACGCTGCGTGATGCTGACCCTGCTTGACGTTGATGCTACTTAACGCTGACGCTGCTTGATGCTGACACTGCTTGGTTCTGACGCGGCTTGATGCTGACGCTGCTTGATGCTGACGCTGCTTTATGTTGACGCTGCTTGATGCTGAGGCTGCTTGATGCTGAGGCTGCTTGACACTTACGCTGCTTGATGCTGACGCTTCTTGATGCTGACGCTGCTTGATGCTGACGCTACTTGATGCTGACGCTGCTTGATGCTGAGACTGCTTGATGCTAAGACTGCTTGAAGCAGAGGCTCTTTGATGCTGACTCTGCATGATGCTGACGCTGCATGACGCTGACGCTGATTGATGCTGACGCTGCTTGATGTTAACATAGCTTGATGCTGATGATAATTGATTCTGACGTTGCTTGATGCTGAGGCTGCTTGATGCTGACGATGCTTGATGCTGCTTGATGCTGACGCTGCGTGATGCTGACCCTGCGTTACGCTGATGCTGCTTAACGCTGACGCTGCTTGATGCTGACACTGCTTGATGCTGAAGCTGCTTGATGCTGATGCTGCTTGACTCTCTCGCTGCTTGATGCTGACGCTGCTTGACACTTTCGCTGCTTGATGCTGACGCTGCTTGATGTTAACACAGCTTGATGCTGATGCTAATTGTTTCTGACGTTGCTTGATGCTGACGCTGCTTGATGCTGATGCTGCTTGATGCTGACGCTGCGTGATACTGACCCTTCTTGACGCTGATGCTGCTTAACGCTGACGCTGCTTGATGCTGACACTGCTTGGTTCTGACGCGGCTTGATGCTGACGCTGCTTGATGCTGACGCTGCTTTATGTTGACGCTGCTTGATGCTGAGGCTGCTTGATGCTGAGGCTGCTTGACACTTACGCTGCTTGATGCTGATGCTTCTTGATGCTGACGCTGCTTGATGCTGACGCTACTTGATGCTGACGCTGCTTGATTTTGACGTTGTTTCTGATGCTGCTTGATACTGACGCTGCTTGATGATGATGCTAACGCTGAGGCTGCTTGATGCTGACTCTGATTGACACTCACTCTGCTTGATGCTGACTCTACTTGATGCTGACGCTGCTTGATGCTGACGGTGCTTCATGCAGACTCTGCTTGATACTGATGCTGCTTTACGCTGACGCTGCTTTATATTGACGCTGATTGATTCTGACGCTGCTTGACGCTGATGATTGTTAAAGCTGACGCTGCTCGACACTGACGCTGCTTGATGCTGACGCTGCTTGATGCTGACGCTGCTTCATGCTGACGCAGCTTCATGCTGACTCTGAGGCTGCTGGATGTTGATGCTGCTTGATGCTGAGGCTGCTTGATTATCACGCCGCTTGATGCTGACGCTGCTTGACACTGATACTGCTTGATGCTGACGCTGGTTGATGCTTAGGCTGCTTCATGCTGACACTTAGGCTGCGTCATGTTAACGCTGCTTGATGCTGAAGCTGCTTGATGCTGATGCTGCTTGACTCTTACGCAGCTTGATGTTGACGCTGTTTGATGCTAATTCTGCTTGATGCTGACGCTGCTTTATATTGACGCTGCTTGATGCTGAGGCTGCTAGACACTCACGCTGCTTGATGCTAAGGCTACTTGATGCTGACCGTGCTTGATGCTGACGCTACTTAATGCTGACGCTGCTTGATGTTCACTTTGTTTGATGCTGACGCTGCTTGATACTGACGCTGCTTGATGATGATGCTGACGCTGAGGCTGCTTGATGCTGACGCTATTTGACACTCTCTCTGCTGATGCTACTCAACTTGATGCTGACGCTGCTTGATGCTGACGCTGCTTGACACTCACTCTGCTTGATGCTGACTCTACTTGATGCTGACGCTGCATGCTGCTGACGCTGCTTGTTGCTGACGCTAATTGATGCTGACGCTGTTTGATGATGATGATGCTAACGCTGAGGCTGCTTTATGCTGACGTTACTTGACACTCACTCTGCTTGATGCTGACGATACTTAATGCTGACGCTGCTTGATGTTGACGCTGCTTGATGCTGACGCTGATTGATATTGACGCTGCTTGATGCTGAAGCTGCTTAATTCTGAAGCTGCTTGATGCTGACGCTGCTTGATGCTGATGCTGCTTGATACTGACGCTGCTTGATGCTGACATTGCCAAATGCTGAAGCTGCTTGATGCTGAAGATTCTTGATGCTGACGCACCTTGATGGTGACGCTGCTTGATGCTGACGCTGCATGATGCTGACGCTGCTTGATGCTGACGCTGCTTGATGCTTAGGCTGCTTCATGCTGACGCTGAGGCTGCGTCATGTTAACGCTGCTTGATACTGACGCTGCCCGATGCTGACGCTGCTTGATGCTGATGCTGCTTGACACTCACTCAGTTTGATGTTGCCGCTATTTGATGCTGACGCTGCTTGATGCTGACGCTGCTTGTTGCTGACGCTACTTAATGCTGACGCTACTTAATACTGACGCTGTTTGATGTGGACTTTGCTTGATGGTGACGCAGCTTGATACTGACGTTTCTTGATGATGATGCTGACGCTGAGGCTGCTTTATGCTGACGCTACTTGATGCTGACGCTGCTTGATGCTGACACTGCTTGACACTGACGCTGGTATGATGAAGACGCTGCTTGATACAGACGCTGCTTGATGCTGACGCTGCTTGATGCTGATGCTGCTTGATGCTGACGCTGCTTGACACTGACGCTGCTTCATGCTAACGCAGCTTCATGCTAACGCAGCTTCATGCTGACGCTGAGGCTGCTTCCTGTTGACTCTGCTTGATTCTTACCATGCTTGATGTTGACGCTGCTTGATGCTAACGCTGCTTGATGTTGACGCTGCTTTATGTTGACGCTGCTTGATGCTGAGGCTGCTTGACACTCACGCTGCTTGATGCTGACGCTACTTGACGCTTATGCTGATTGATGCTGACGCTGCTTTATGTTGACACTGCTTGATGCTGACGCTGCTTGTTGCTGACGCTGCTTGATGCTGACGCTGCTTTATGTTGACGCTGCTTGATGCTGACGCTGCTTAAAGCTGAAGCTGCTTGATGCTGAAGCTGCTTAATGCGGACGCTTATTGATGCTGAAACTTCTTGATGTTTATGCTGCTTGATGCTGACGCTGCTTGATGTTGACGCTGCTTGATATTCACGCTTCTTGATGCTGACGCTGTGTTGATGATGATGCTGTTTGATGCTGACGCTGCTTGATGTTGACGTTGCTTGATGCTGACGCTGCTTGATGCTGACGCTGCTTGATGCTGACGCTGCTTGACATTCACGCTGCTTGATGCTGACGCTGCTTGATGCTGACGATACTTAATGCTGACGCTGCTTGATGTTGACGCTGCTTGATGCTGACGCTGATTGATATTGACGCTGCTTGATGCTGAAGCTGCTTAATTCTGAAGCTGCTTGATGCTGACGCTGCTTGATGCTGATGCTGCTTGATACTGACGCTGCTTGATGCTGACATTGCCAAATGCTGAAGCTGCTTGATGCTGAAGATTCTTGATGCTGACGCACCTTGATGGTGACGCTGCTTGATGCTGACGCTGCATGATGCTGACGCTGCTTGATGCTGACGCTGCTTGATGCTTAGGCTGCTTCATGCTGACGCTGAGGCTGCGTCATGTTATCGCTGCTTGATACTGACGCTGCCCGATGCTGACGCTGCTTGATGCTGATGCTGCTTGACACTCACTCAGTTTGATGTTGCCGCTATTTGATGCTGACGCTGCTTGATGCTGACGCTGCTTGTTGCTGACGCTACTTAATGCTGACGCTACTTAATACTGACGCTGTTTGATGTGGACTTTGCTTGATGGTGACGCAGCTTGATACTGACGTTTCTTGATGATGATGCTGACGCTGAGGCTGCTTTATGCTGACGCTACTTGATGCTGACGCTGCTTGATGCTGACACTGCTTGACACTGACGCTGGTATGATGAAGACGCTGCTTGATACAGACGCTGCTTGATGCTGACGCTGCTTGATGCTGATGCTGCTTGATGCTGACGCTGCTTGACACTGACGCTGCTTCATGCTAACGCAGCTTCATGCTAACGCAGCTTCATGCTGACGCTGAGGCTGCTTCCTGTTGACTCTGCTTGATTCTTACCATGCTTGATGTTGACGCTGCTTGATGCTAACGCTGCTTGATGTTGACGCTGCTTTATGTTGACGCTGCTTGATGCTGAGGCTGCTTGACACTCACGCTGCTTGATGCTGACGCTACTTGACGCTTATGCTGATTGATGCTGACGCTGCTTTATGTTGACACTGCTTGATGCTGACGCTGCTTATTGCTGACGCTGCTTGATGCTGACGCTGCTTTATGTTGACGCTGCTTGATGCTGACGCTGCTTAAAGCTGAAGCTGCTTGATGCTGAAGCTGCTTAATGCGGACGCTTATTGATGCTGAAACTTCTTGATGTTTATGCTGCTTGATGCTGACGCTGCTTGATGTTGACGCTGCTTGACATTCACGCTTCTTGATGCTGACGCTGTGTTGATGATGATGCTGTTTGATGCTGACGCTGCTTGATGTTGGCGTTGCTTGATGCTGACGCTGCTTGATGCTGACGCTGCTTGATGCTGACGCTGCTTGACATTCACGCTGCTTGATGCTGACGCTGCTTGATGCTGACGCTGCTTGATGCTGACGCTGATTGATGCTGACTCTGCTTGATGCTGACGCTGCTTTATGCTGACGCTGCATGATACTGACGCTGCTAGATGCTGATGTTGACGCTGAGGCCACTTGATGCTGACGCTGCTTGACACTTACTCTGCTTGATGCTGACTCTAATTGATGCTGACTCTGCTTGATGCTGAGGCTGCTTGATGCTAAGACTGCTTGAAGCTGAGGCTGTTTGATGCTGACTCTGCTTAACGCTGACGCTGCTTGATGCTGACGCTGCATGACGCTGACGCTGATTGATGCTGACGCTGCTTGATGTTAACATAGCTTGATGCTGATGCTAATTGATTCTGACGTTGCTTGATGCTGAGGCTGCTTGATGCTGACGATGCTTGATGCTGATGCTGCTTGATGCTGACGCTGCGTGATGCTGACCCTGCTTTACGCTGATGCTGCTCAACGCTGACGCTGCTTGATGCTGAAGGTGCTTGATGCTGACGCTGCTTGACACTCTCGCTGCTTGATGCTGACGCTGCTTGACACTTTCGCTGCTTGATGCTGACGCTGCTTGATGTTAACACAGCTTGATGCTGATGCTAGTTTTTTCTGACGTTGCTTGATGCTGACGCTGCTTGATGCTGATGCTGCTTGATGCTGACGCTGCGTGATGCTGACCCTGCTTGACGCTGATGCTACTTAACGCTGACGCTGCTTGATGCTGACACTGCTTGGTTCTGACGCGGCTTGATGCTGACGCTGCTTGATGCTGACGCTGCTTTATGTTGACGCTGCTTGATGCTGAGGCTGCTTGATGCTGAGGCTGCTTGACACTTACGCTGCTTGATGCTGACGCTTCTTGATGCTGACGCTGCTTGATGCTGACGCTACTTGATGCTGACGCTGCTTGATGCTGAGACTGCTTGATGCTAAGACTGCTTGAAGCAGAGGCTCTTTGATGCTGACTCTGCATGATGCTGACGCTGCATGACGCTGACGCTGATTGATGCTGACGCTGCTTGATGTTAACATAGCTTGATGCTGATGATAATTGATTCTGACGTTGCTTGATGCTGAGGCTGCTTGATGCTGACGATGCTTGATGCTGATGCTGCTTGATGCTGACGCTGCGTGATGCTGACCCTGCGTTACGCTGATGCTGCTTAACGCTGACGCTGCTTGATGCTGACGCTGCTTGATGCTGAAGCTGCTTGATGCTGATGCTGCTTGACTCTCTCGCTGCTTGATGCTGACGCTGCTTGACACTTTCGCTGCTTGATGCTGACGCTGCTTGATGTTAACACAGCTTGATGCTGATGCTAATTTTTTCTGACGTTGCTTGATGCTGACGCTGCTTGATGCTGATGCTGCTTGATGCTGACGCTGCGTGATGCTGACCCTGCTTGACGCTGATGCTACTTAACGCTGACGCTGCTTGATGCTGACACTGCTTGGTTCTGACGCGGCTTGATGCTGACGCTGCTTGATGCTGACGCTGCTTTATGTTGTCGCTGCTTGATGCTGAGGCTGCTTGATGCTGAGGCTGCTTGACACTTACGCTGCTTGATGCTGACGCTTCTTGATGCTGACGCTGCTTGATGCTGACGCTACTTGATGCTGACGCTGCTTGATGCTGAGACTGCTTGATGCTAAGACTGCTTGAAGCAGAGGCTCTTTGATGCTGACTCTGCATGATGCTGACGCTGCATGACGCTGACGCTGATTGATGCTGACGCTGCTTGATGTTAACATAGCTTGATGCTGATGATAATTGATTCTGACGTTGCTTGATGCTGAGGCTGCTTGATGCTGACGATGCTTGATGCTGATGCTGCTTGATGCTGACGCTGCGTGATGCTGACCCTGCGTTACGCTGATGCTGCTTAACGCTGACGCTGCTTGATGCTGACGCTGCTTGATGCTGAAGCTGCTTGATGCTGATGCTGCTTGACTCTCTCGCTGCTTGATGCTGACGCTGCTTGACACTTTCGCTGCTTGATGCTGACGCTGCTTGATGTTAACACAGCTTGATGCTGATGCTAATTGTTTCTGACGTTGCTTGATGCTGACGCTGCTTGATGCTGATGCTGCTTGATGCTGACGCTGCGTGATACTGACCCTGCTTGACGCTGATGCTGCTTAACGCTGACGCTGCTTGATGCTGACACTGCTTGGTTCTGACGCGGCTTGATGCTGACGCTGCTTGATGCTGACGCTGCTTTATGTTGACGCTGCTTGATGCTGAGGCTGCTTGATGCTGAGGCTGCTTGACACTTACGCTGCTTGATGCTGATGCTTCTTGATGCTGACGCTGCTTGATGCTGACGCTACTTGATGCTGACGCTGCTTGATTTTGACGTTGTTTCTGATGCTGCTTGATACTGACGCTGCTTGATGATGATGCTAACGCTGAGGCTGCTTGATGCTGACTCTGATTGACACTCACTCTGCTTGATGCTGACTCTACTTGATGCTGACGCTGCTTGATGCTGACGCTAGTTAATGCTGACGCTGTTTGATGATGGCGTTGCTTTATGCTGACGCTGCTTGATACTGACGCTGCTTGATGCTGATGTTGACGCTGAGGCCAATTGATGCTGACGCTGCTTGACACTCACTCTGCTTGATGCTGACTCTACTTGATGCTGACGCTGCTTAATGCTGAGGCTGCTTGATGCTAAGACTGCTTGAAGCTGAGGCTGTTTGATGCTGACTCGGCTTAACGCTGACGCTGCTTGATGCTGACGCTGCTTGATGCTGACGCTGCTTGATGCTGATGCTGCTTTATGTTGACGCTGCTTGATGCTGAGGCTGCTTGACATTCACGCTGCTTGATGCTGATGCTCTTTGATGCTGATGCTGCTTGATATTGACGCTGTTGATGCTAACGCTGCTTCACGCTGATGCTGCTTAACGGTGACGCTGCTTGATGCTGACGCTGCTTGATGCTGACGCTTCTTGACACTGACGCTGGTATGATGCTGATACTGTTTGATGCTGACGCTGCTTGATGATTATGCTGCTTCATGCAGATGCTGCTTGATTTTGACGCTGCTTGATGCTGATGCTGCTTGATGCTGGCGCTGCTTGACACTCACGCTGCTTGATGCTGACGCTGCTTGATGCTGACGCTGCTTGATGCTGACGCTGCTTGATGCTGACGCTGATTGATGCTGACGTTGCTTGATGCTGATGCTGCTTGACGCTGATGCTGCTTAACGCTGACGCTGCTTGATGCTGACGCTGCTTGACACTGACGCTGTTTGATGCTGACGCTGCTTCATGCTGACGCTGCTTCATGCTGACGCAGCTTTACGCTGACGCTGAGGCTGCTTCCTGTTGACGCTGCTTGACACTTACCCTGCTTGATGTTGACGCTGCTTGACACTTACCCTGCTTGATGTTGACGCTGCTTGACACTTACCCTGCTTGATGTTGACGCTGCTTGATGCTGATGCTGCTTTATGTTGACGCTGCTTGATGCTGAGGCTGCTTGACACTCACGCTGCTTGATGCTGACGCTGCTTGATATTGACGCTGCTTGATGCTGATGCTGCTTGATGCTGACGCTGCTTGATGATGATGCTGCTTCACACTGACGCTGCTTGATGCTGACGCTGCTTGATGCTGACGCTGCTTGATGCTGATTCTGCTTCATGCAGATGCTGCTTGATGTTGACGCTGCTTGATGCTGACGCCGCTTGATGCTGACGCTGCTTAACGCTGACGCTGCTTGATGCTGACGCTGCTTGATGCTGACGCTGCTTGATGCTGATGGTTCTTGACGCTGATGCTGCTTAACGCTGACGCTGCTTCATGCTGACGCTGAGGCTGCTTCATGTTGACGCTGTTTGACACTCACGCTAATTGATGCTGACGCAGCTTGATGCTGACGCTGCTTCATGCTGACGCTGCTTCATGCTGACGCTGCTTCATGCTGGCGCTGAGGCTGCTCTATTTTGACGCTGCTTAATGCTGACGCTGCTTCATATTGACGCTGCTTGATGCTGATGCTGCTTGATGCTGACGCTGCTTGATGCTGATGCTTTTTGATGCTGACGCTGCTGATGCTGACGCGCCTTGACACTGATGCTGCTTAACGCTGAAGCTGCTTGATGCTGACGCTGCTTGATGATGACGCTGCTTGACACTGACGCTGCTTGATGCTGACGCTGCTTGATGCTGCTTGATGCTGACGCTGCTTGATGCTGCTTGATGCTGACGCTGCTTGATGCTGACGCTGCTTGATGCTGACGCTGCTTGACGCTGATGCTGTTTAACGCTGACGCTGCTTGATGCTGACACTGTTTGACACCGACGCTACTTGATGCTGACACTGCTTGACACTGACGCTACTTGATGCTGACGCAGCTTGATGCTGACGCTGCTTCATGCAGATGCTGCTTCATGCTGGCGCTGAGGCTGCTTTATTTTGACGCTGCTTCATGCTGATGCTGCTTGATGCTGACGCTGCTTGATGCTGATGCTCTTTGATGCTGACGCTGCTTGATGCTGACGCTGCTTGATGCTGATGCTCTTTGATGCTGACGCAGCTTGATGCTGACGCTGAGGCTGCTTTATGTTGACCCTGCTTGATGCTGATGCTGCTTGATGCTGACGCTGCTTGATGCTGACGCTTTTTTATTTTGACGTTGATTGATGTTGACTCTGCTTGATATTGATTCTGCTTGATGCTGACGCTGCTTTATGTTGACGCTGCTTGATTCTGACTCTGCTTGACACTCACGCTACTTGATGCTGACGCTGTTTTGATGTTGACGCTGCTTGATGCTGACCCTGCCTGATGCTGACGCTGCTTAACGCTTACGCTGCTTTATGCTGAGGCTGCTTGATGCTGACGCTGTTTAACGCTGACGCTGTTTAACGCTGACGCTGCTTGATGCTGACGCTGCTTGATGCTGACGCTGCTTGACGCTCACGCTGACAGATGCTGACGCTGCTTGACTCTGACGCTGCTTGATGCTGACACTCCTTGATGCTGACGCTGCTTGATGCTGACGCTGTTTAACGCTGACGCTGGTTAACGCTGACGCTGCGTGATGCTGACGCTGCTTGATGCTGACGCTGTTTAACGCTGACGCTGCGTGATGCTGACGCTGCTTGATGCTGACGCTTTTTGATTTTGACGTTGATTGATGTTGACTCTGCTTGATATTGATTCTGCTTGATGCTGACGATGCTTTATGTTGACGCTGCTTGATGCTGACGCTGTTTAACGCTGACGCTGTTTAACGCTGACGCTGCGTGATGCTGACGCTGCTTAATCCTGACGCTGCCTCATGCTGACGCTGCTTGACGCTGACGTTGCTTGATCCTGACGCTGCCTGATGCAGACGCTGCCTGATGCTGACGCTGCTTGACTCTGACACTGGTATGATGCTGACGCTGTTTGATGCTGACGCTGCTTGATGATTATGCTGCTTCATGCAGATGCTGCTTGATGTTGATGCTGCTTGATGCTGATGCTGCTTGATGCTGACGCTGCTTGTTACTTACGCTGCTTGATGCTGGCGCTGCTTGATGCTGACGCTGCTTGATACTGACGCTGCTTCATGCTGACGCTGCTTCATGCTTACGCTGCTTGATGCTAATGCTGCTTGGCGCTGATGCTGCTTAACGCTGACGGTGCTTGATGCTGGCGCTGCTTGATGATGACGCTGCATGATGCTGACGCTGCTTGATGCTGATGCTGCTTGATGCTGACGCTGCTAGATGTTGACGCTGCTTGACATTCATGCTAGTTGATGCTGACCCTGCTTGATGCTGATGCTGCTTGATGCTGACGCTGCTTAATGTTTACGTTGATTGATGCTGACGCTGCTTGACATTCACGCTGCTTGATGCTGATGCTGCGTGATGCTGACGCTGCTTGACATACACGCGGCCTGATGTTGACGTTGCTTGATGCTGATAGTGCTTGATGCTGACGCTGCTTGATGCTGACGCTGCTTGATGCTGACGCTGCTTGACATGCTGATGCTAATTGAATCTGACGTTGCTTGATGCTGAGGCTGCTTGATGCTGACGATGCTTGATGCTGATGCTGCTTGATGCTGACGCTGCGTGATGCTGACCCTGCTTGACGCTAATGCTGCTTAACGCTGACGCTGCTTGATGCTGACGCTGCTTGATGCTGACGCTGCTTGATGCTGACGCTGCTTGATGTTAACACAGCTTGATGCTGATGCTAATTGATTCTGACGTTGCTTGATACTAACGCTGCTTGATGCTGACGCTGCTTGATGCTGATGCTGACGCTGCGTGATGCTGACCCTGATTGACGCTGATGCTACTTAACGCTGACGCTGCTGGATGTTGACGCTGCTTGATGCTGACGCTGCTTGAAGCTGACGCTGCTTGTTGCTGACGCTACTTAATGCTGAGGCTGCTTGATGCTAAGACTACTTGAAGCTGAGGCTGTTTGATGCTGACTCGGCTTAACGCTGACGCTGCTTGATGCTGACGCTGCATGACGCTGACGCTGATTAATGCTGACGCTGCTTGATGCTGATGCTGCTTTATGTTGACGCTGCTTGATGCTGACGCTGCTTGATGCTGACGCTGCATGACGCTGACGCTGCTTGATGCTGACGCTGCTTGATACTGACGCTGTCAAATGCTGACGCTACTTGATGCTGACGCTGCTTGATGCTGACGCTGATTGATGCTGACTGTGCTTGAAGCTGACGCTGCTTGATGCTGACTCTGCTTGACACTGATGCTGCTTGATGGTGACGCTGCTTGATGCTTAGGCTGCTTCATGCTGACGCTGAGGCTGCGTCATGTTGACGCTACTTGATGCTGACGCTGCTTGATGCTAATGCTGCTTGATGCTGACGCTGCTTTATGTTGACGCTGCTTGATGCTGACGCTGCTTGATGCTGACTCTGCTTGATGCTGACGTTGCTTGATGCTAACGCTGCTTGATGCTGACGCTACTTGACACTGACGCTGCTTGATGCTGACGCTGCTTGACACTGACGCTACTTGATATTGACGCTCCATGACGCTCACGCTGTCTGATGCTGACGCTACTTGATGCTGACGCTGCTTGAAGCAGACGCTGCTTAACACTGACGCTGCTTGATGCTGAGGCTGTTTGATGTTGACGTTGAAGCTGCTTGGCGCTGACGCTGCTTTATATTGACGCTGCTTGATGCTGACTCTGCTTCATGCTGACGCTGCTTGACGCTGATGATGCTTAACGATGACGCTGCTTGATGCTGACGATGCTTGACACTGACGCTCCTTGATGCTGACGCTGCTTGATGCTGACGCTGCTTCATGCTGACTCTGAGGCTGCTGGATGTTGACGCTGCTTGATGATGAGGCTGCTTGACACTCACGCTGCTTGATGCTGACGCTACTTGATGCTGACGCTGCTGGAAGCTGATGCTGCTTGATGCTGACTCTGCTTGATGCTGACGCTGCTTGACACTGATGCTGATGCTGCTTGATGCTTAGGCTGCTTCATGGTGACGCTGAGGCTGCGTCATGTTGACGCTACTTGATGCTGACGCTGCTTGATGCTGACGCTGCTTGTTGCTGACGCTACTTAATGCTGACGCTACTTAATGCTGACGCTACTTAATGCTGACGCTGTTTGATGTTGACTTTGCTTGATGCTGACGCAGCTTGATACTGACGCTTCTTGATGATGATGCTGACGCTGAGGCTGCTTTATGCTGACGCTGCTTGATGCTGAGGCTGCTTGACACTCACGCTGCTTGATGCTGACGCTACTAGACGCTGATGCTGCTTGATGCTGACGCTGCTTTATGTTGACGCTGCTTGATGCTGACGCTGCTTGATGCTGACGCTGCTTTATGTTGACGCTGCTTGATGCTGACGCTGCTTGATGCTGACGCTCCTTAATGCTGAAGCTGCTTGATGCTGAAGCTGCTTAATGCGGACGCTTATTGATGCTGAAACTGCTTGATGTTTATGCTGCTTGATGCTGACGCTGCTTGATGTTGACGCTGCTTGACATTCACGCTTCTTGATGCTGACGCTGTGTTGATGATGATGCTGTTTGATGCTGACGTTGCTTGATGTTGACGTTGCTTGATGCTGACGCTGCTTGATGCTGACGCTGCCTGACATTCACGCTGCTTGATGCTGACGCAGCTTGACACTCACGCTGCTTGACACTCACGCTGCTTGATGCTGATGCTCTTTGATGCTGATGCTGCTTGATATTGACGCTGTTGATGATAACGCTGCTTCACGCTGATGCTGCTTAACGGTGACGCTGCTTGATGCTGACGCTGCTTGATGCTGACGCTGCCTGACATTCACGCTGCTTGATGCTGACGCAGCTTGACACTCACGCTGCTTGACACTCACGCTGCTTGATGCTGATGCTCTTTGATGCTGATGCTGCTTGATATTGACGCTGTTGATGATAACGCTGCTTCACGCAGATGCTGCTTGATGTTGACGCTGCTTGATGCTGATGCTGCTTGATGCTGGCGCTGCTTGACACTCACGCTGCTTGATGCTGACGCTGCTTGATGCTGACGCTGCTTGATGCTGACGCTGCTTGATGCTGACGCTGCTTGATGCTGACGCTGCTTGACACTGACGCTGCTTGATGCTGACGCTGCTTCATGCTGGCGCTGCTTCATGCTGACGCAGCTTTACGCTGACGCTGAGGCTGCTTCCTGTTGACGCTGCTTGACACTTACCCTGCTTGATGTTGACGCTGCTTGACACTTACCCTGCTTGATGTTGACGCTGCTTGATGCTCATGCTGCTTGATGATGACGCTGCTTGATGTTGACGCTGCTTTATGTTGACGCTGCTTGATGCTGAGGCTGCTTGACACTCACGCTGCTTGATGCTGACGCTGCTTGATGCTGATGCTGCTTGATGCTGACGCTGCTTGACACTCACGCTGCTTGATGCTGACGCCGCTTGATGCTGACGCTGCTTAACGCTGACGCTGCTTGATGCTGACGCTGCTTGATGCTGACGCTGCTTGATGCTGATGCTTCTTGACGCTGATGCTGCTTAACGCTGACGCTGCTTCATGCTGACGCTGAGGCTGCTTCATGTTGACGCTGTTTGACACTGACGCTAATTGATGCTGACGCAGCTTGATGCTGACGCTGCTTCATGCTGACGCTGCTTCATGCTGACGCTGCTTCATGCTGGCGCTGAGGCTGCTCTATTTTGACGCTGCTTGATGCTGACGCTGCTTCATATTGACGCTGCTTGATGCTGATGCTGCTTGATGCTGACGCTGCTTGATGCTGATGCTTTTTGATGCTGACGCTGCTGATGCTGACGCGCCTTGACACTGATGCTGCTTAACGCTGAAGCTGCTTGATGCTGACGCTGCTTGATGATGACGCTGCTTGACACTGACGCTGCTTGATGCTGACGCTGCTTGATGCTGCTTGATGCTGACGCTGCTTGATGCTGACGCTGCTTGATGCTGCTTGATGCTGACGCTGCTTGATGCTGACGCTGCTTGATGCTGACGCTGCTTGATGCTGACGCTGCTTGACGCTGATGCTGCTTAACGCTGACGCTGCTTGATGCTGACACTGTTTGACACCGACGCTACTTGATGCTGACACTGCTTGACACTGACGCTACTTGATGCTGACGCAGCTTGATGCTGACGCTGCTTCATGCAGATGCTGCTTCATGCTGGTGCTGAGGCTGCTTTATTTTGACGCTGCTTCATGCTGATGCTGCTTGATGCTGACGCTGCTTGATGCTGATGCTCTTTGATGCTGACGTTGCTTGATCCTGACGCTGCCTGATGCAGACGCTGCCTGATGCTGACGCTGCTTGACACTGACGTTGCTTGATGCTGACGCTGCCTGATGCTGACGCTGCTTGACTCTGACGCTGGTATGATGCTGACGCTGTTTGATGCTGACGCTGCTTGATGATTATGCTGCTTCATGCAGATGCTGCTTGATGTTGATGCTGCTTGATGCTGATGCTGCTTGATGCTGACGCTGCTTGTTACTCACGCTGCTTGATGCTGGCGCTGCTTGATGCTGACGCTGCTTGATACTGACGCTGCTTCATGCTGACGCTGCTTCATGCTTACGCTGCTTGATGCTGATGCTGCTTGGCGCTGATGCTGCTTAACGCTGACGGTGCTTGATGCTGGCGCTGCTTGATGCTGACGCTGCATGATGCTGACGCTGCTTGATGCTGATGCTGCTTGATGCTGACGCTGCTAGATGTTGACGCTGCTTGACATTCATGCTACTTGATGCTGACCCTGCTTGATGCTGATGCTGCTTGATGCTGACGCTGCTTAATGTTTACGTTGATTGATGCTGACGCTGCTTGACATTCACGCTGCTTGATGCTGATGCTGCGTGATGCTGACGCTGCTTGACATACACGCGGCCTGATGTTGACGTTGCTTGATGCTGATAGTGCTTGATGCTGACGCTGCTTGATGCTGACGCTGCTTGATGCCGACGCTGCTTGACATGCTGATGCTAATTGAATCTGACGTTGCTTGATGCTGACGATGCTTGATGCTGATGCTGCTTGATGCTGACGCTGCGTGATGCGGACCCAGCTTGACGCTAACGCTGCTTAACGCTGACGCTGCTTGATGCTGACGCTGCTTGATGCTGACGCTGCTTGATGCTGACGCTGCTTGACACTTTCGCTGTTTGATGCTGACGCTGTTTGACACTCTCGCTGCTTGATTGTGACGCTGCTTGATGTTAACACAGCTTGATGCTGATGCTAATTGATTCTGACGTTGCTTGATACTAACGCTGCTTGATGCTGACGCTGCTTGATGCTGATGCTGACGCTGCGTGATGCTGACCCTGATTGACGCTGATGCTACTTAACGCTGACGCTGCTGGATGCTGACGCTGCTTGATGCTGACGCTGCTTGAAGCTGACGCTGCTTGTTGCTGACGCTACTTAATGCTGAGGCTGCTTGATGCTAAGACTACTTGAAGCTGAGGCTGTTTGATGCTGTCTCGGCTTAATGCTGACGCTGCTTGATGCTGACGCTGCTTGATGCTGACGCTGCATGACGCTGACGCTGATTAATGCTGACGCTGCTTGATGCTGATGCTGCTTTATGTTGACGCTGCTTGATGCTGACGCTGCTTGATGCTGACGCTGCATGACGCTGACGCTGATTGATGCTGACGAAGCGTCAATACTGACGCTGTCAAATGCTGACGCTACTTGATGCTGACGCTGCTTGATGCTGACGCTGATTGATGCTGACTGTGCTTGAAGCTGACGCTGCTTGATGCTGACTCTGCTTGACACTGATGCTGCTTGATGGTGACGCTGCTTGATGCTGACGCTGCATGACGCTGACGCTGATTGATGCTGACGCTGCTTGATGTTAACATAGCTTGATGCTGATGCTAATTGATTCTGACGTTGCTTGATGCTGAGGCTGCTTGATGCTGACGATGCTTGATGCTGATGCTGCTTGATGCTGACGCTGCGTGATGCTGACCCTGCTTTACGCTGATGCTGCTCAACGCTGACGCTGCTTGATGCTGAAGGTGCTTGATGCTGACGCTGCTTGACACTCTCGCTGCTTGATGCTGACGCTGCTTGACACTTTCGCTGCTTGATGCTGACGCTGCTTGATGTTAACACAGCTTGATGCTGATGCTAGTTTTTTCTGACGTTGCTTGATGCTGACGCTGCTTGATGCTGATGCTGCTTGATGCTGACGCTGCGTGATGCTGACCCTGCTTGACGCTGATGCTACTTAACGCTGACGCTGCTTGATGCTGACACTGCTTGGTTCTGACGCGGCTTGATGCTGACGCTGCTTGATGCTGACGCTGCTTTATGTTGACGCTGCTTCATGCTGAGGCTGCTTGATGCTGAGGCTGCTTGACACTTACGCTGCTTGATGCTGACGCTTCTTGATGCTGACGCTGCTTGATGCTGACGCTACTTGATGCTGACGCTGCTTGATGCTGAGACTGCTTGATGCTAAGACTGCTTGAAGCAGAGGCTCTTTGATGCTGACTCTGCATGATGCTGACGCTGCATGACGCTGACGCTGATTGATGCTGACGCTGCTTGATGTTAACATAGCTTGATGCTGATGATAATTGATTCTGACGTTGCTTGATGCTGAGGCTGCTTGATGCTGACGATGCTTGATGCTGATGCTGCTTGATGCTGACGCTGCGTGATGCTGACCCTGCGTTACGCTGATGCTGCTTAACGCTGACGCTGCTTGATGCTGACGCTGCTTGATGCTGAAGCTGCTTGATGCTGATGCTGCTTGACTCTCTCGCTGCTTGATGCTGACGCTGCTTGACACTTTCGCTGCTTGATGCTGACGCTGCTTGATGTTAACACAGCTTGATGCTGATGCTAATTTTTTCTGACGTTGCTTGATGCTGACGCTGCTTGATGCTGATGCTGCTTGATGCTGACGCTGCGTGATGCTGACCCTGCTTGACGCTGATGCTACTTAACGCTGACGCTGCTTGATGCTGACACTGCTTGGTTCTGACGCGGCTTGATGCTGACGCTGCTTGATGCTGACGCTGCTTGATGCTGACGCTACTTGATGCTGACGCTGCTTGATGCTGAGACTGCTTGATGCTAAGACTGCTTGAAGCAGAGGCTCTTTGATGCTGACTCTGCATGATGCTGACGCTGCATGACGCTGACGCTGATTGATGCTGACGCTGCTTGATGTTAACATAGCTTGATGCTGATGATAATTGATTCTGACGTTGCTTGATGCTGAGGCTGCTTGATGCTGACGATGCTTGATGCTGATGCTGCTTGATGCTGACGCTGCGTGATGCTGACCCTGCGTTACGCTGATGCTGCTTAACGCTGACGCTGCTTGATGCTGACGCTGCTTGATGCTGAAGCTGCTTGATGCTGATGCTGCTTGACTCTCTCGCTGCTTGATGCTGACGCTGCTTGACACTTTCGCTGCTTGATGCTGACGCTGCTTGATGTTAACACAGCTTGATGCTGATGCTAATTGTTTCTGACGTTGCTTGATGCTGACGCTGCTTGATGCTGATGCTGCTTGATGCTGACGCTGCGTGATACTGACCCTGCTTGACGCTGATGCTGCTTAACGCTGACGCTGCTTGATGCTGACACTGCTTGGTTCTGACGCGGCTTGATGCTGACGCTGCTTGATGCTGACGCTGCTTTATGTTGACGCTGCTTGATGCTGAGGCTGCTTGATGCTGAGGCTGCTTGACACTTACGCTGCTTGATGCTGATGCTTCTTGATGCTGACGCTGCTTGATGCGACGCTACTTGATGCTGACGCTGCTTGATTTTGACGTTGTTTCTGATGCTGCTTGATACTGACGCTGCTTGATGATGATGCTAACGCTGAGGCTGCTTGATGCTGACTCTGATTGACACTCACTCTGCTTGATGCTGACTCTACTTGATGCTGACGCTGCTTGATGCTGACGCTAGTTAATGCTGACGCTGTTTGATGATGGCGTTGCTTTATGCTGACGCTGCTTGATACTGACGCTGCTTGATGCTGATGTTGACGCTGAGGCCAATTGATGCTGACGCTGCTTGACACTCACTCTGCTTGATGCTGACTCTACTTGATGCTGACGCTGCTTAATGCTGAGGCTGCTTGATGCTAAGACTGCTTGAAGCTGAGGCTGTTTGATGCTGACTCGGCTTAACGCTGACGCTGCTTGATGCTGACGCTGCTTGATGCTGACGCTGCTTGATGCTGATGCTGCTTTATGTTGACGCTGCTTGATGCTGAGGCTGCTTGACATTCACGCTGCTTGATGCTGATGCTCTTTGATGCTGATGCTGCTTGATATTGACGCTGTTGATGCTAACGCTGCTTCACGCTGATGCTGCTTAACGGTGACGCTGCTTGATGCTGACGCTGCTTGATGCTGACGCTTCTTGACACTGACGCTGGTATGATGCTGATACTGTTTGATGCTGACGCTGCTTGATGATTATGCTGCTTCATGCAGATGCTGCTTGATGTTGACGCTGCTTGATGCTGATGCTGCTTGATGCTGGCGCTGCTTGACACTCACGCTGCTTGATGCTGACGCTGCTTGATGCTGACGCTGCTTGATGCTGACGCTGCTTGATGCTGACGCTGATTGATGCTGACGTTGCTTGATGCTGATGCTGCTTGACGCTGATGCTGCTTAACGCTGACGCTGCTTGATGCTGACGCTGCTTGACACTGACGCTGTTTGATGCTGACGCTGCTTCATGCTGACGCTGCTTCATGCTGACGCAGCTTTACGCTGACGCTGAGGCTGCTTCCTGTTGACGCTGCTTGACACTTACCCTGCTTGATGTTGACGCTGCTTGACACTTACCCTGCTTGATGTTGACGCTGCTTGACACTTACCCTGCTTGATGTTGACGCTGCTTGATGCTGCTTTATGTTGACGCTGCTTGATGCTGAGGCTGCTTGACACTCACGCTGCTTGATGCTGACGCTGCTTGATATTGACGCTGCTTGATGCTGATGCTGCTTGATGCTGACGCTGCTTGATGATGATGCTGCTTCACACTGACGCTGCTTGATGCTGACGCTGCTTGATGCTGACGCTGCTTGATGCTGATTCTGCTTCATGCAGATGCTGCTTGATGTTGACGCTGCTTGATGCTGACGCCGCTTGATGCTGACGCTGCTTAACGCTGACGCTGCTTGATGCTGACGCTGCTTGATGCTGACGCTGCTTGATGCTGATGGTTCTTGACGCTGATGCTGCTTAACGCTGACGCTGCTTCATGCTGACGCTGAGGCTGCTTCATGTTGACGCTGTTTGAACACTCACGCTAATTGATGCTGACGCAGCTTGATGCTGACGCTGCTTCATGCTGACGCTGCTTCATGCTGACGCTGCTTCATGCTGGCGCTGAGTGCTGCTCTATTTTGACGCTGCTTAATGCTGACGCTGCTTCATATTGACGCTGCTTGATGCTGATGCTGCTTGATGCTGACGCTGCTTGATGCTGATGCTTTTTGATGCTGACGCTGCTGATGCTGACGCGCCTTGACACTGATGCTGCTTAACGCTGAAGCTGCTTGATGCTGACGCTGCTTGATGATGACGCTGCTTGACACTGACGCTGCTTGATGCTGGACGCTGCTTGATGCTGCTTGATGCTGACGCTGCTTGATGCTGCTTGATGCTGACGCTGCTTGATGCTGACGCTGCTTGATGCTGACGCTGCTTGACGCTGATGCTGTTTAACGCTGACGCTGCTTGATGCTGACACTGTTTGACACCGACGCTACTTGATGCTGACACTGCTTGACACTGACGCTACTTGATGCTGACGCAGCTTGATGCTGACGCTGCTTCATGCAGATGCTGCTTCATGCTGGCGCTGAGGCTGCTTTATTTTGACGCTGCTTCATGCTGATGCTGCTTGATGCTGACGCTGCTTGATGCTGATGCTCTTTGATGCTGACGCTGCTTGATGCTGACGCTGCTTGATGCTGATGCTCTTTGATGCTGACGCAGCTTGATGCTGACGCTGAGGCTGCTTTATGTTGACCCTGCTTGATGCTGATGCTGCTTGATGCTGACGCTGCTTGATGCTGACGCTTTTTGATTTTGACGTTGATTGATGTTGACTCTGCTTGATATTGATTCTGCTTGATGCTGACGCTGCTTTATGTTGACGCTGCTTGATTCTGACTCTGCTTGACACTCACGCTACTTGATGCTGACGCTGTTTTTGATGTTGACGCTGCTTGATGCTGACCCTGCCTGATGCTGACGCTGCTTAACGCTTACGCTGCTTTATGCTGAGGCTGCTTGATGCTGACGCTGTTTAACGCTGACGCTGTTTAACGCTGACGCTGCTTGATGCTGACGCTGCTTGATGCTGACGCTGCTTGACGCTCACGCTGACAGATGCTGACGCTGCTTGACTCTGACGCTGCTTGATGCTGACACTCCTTGATGCTGACGCTGCTTGATGCTGACGCTGTTTAACGCTGACGCTGGTTAACGCTGACGCTGCGTGATGCTGACGCTGCTTGATGCTGACGCTGTTTAACGCTGACGCTGTTTAACGCTGACGCTGCGTGATGCTGACGCTGCTTGATGCTGACGCTTTTTGATTTTGACGTGATTGATGTTGACTCTGCTTGATATTGATTCTGCTTGATGCTGACGATGCTTTATGTTGACGCTGCTTGATGCTGACGCTGTTTAACGCTGACGCTGTTTAACGCTGACGCTGCGTGATGCTGACGCTGCTTAATCCTGACGCTGCCTCATGCTGACGCTGCTTGACGCTGACGTTGCTTGATCCCTGACGCTGCCTGATGCAGACGCTGCCTGATGCTGACGCTGCTTGACTCTGACACTGGTATGATGCTGACGCTGTTTGATGCTGACGCTGCTTGATGATTATGCTGCTTCATGCAGATGCTGCTTGATGTTGATGCTGCTTGATGCTGATGCTGCTTGATGCTGACGCTGCTTGTTACTTACGCTGCTTGATGCTGGCGCTGCTTGATGCTGACGCTGCTTGATACTGACGCTGCTTCATGCTGACGCTGCTTCATGCTTACGCTGCTTGATGCTGATGCTGCTTGGCGCTGATGCTGCTTAACGCTGACGGTGCTTGATGCTGGCGCTGCTTGATGATGACGCTGCATGATGCTGACGCTGCTTGATGCTGATGCTGCTTGATGCTGACGCTGCTAGATGTTGACGCTGCTTGACATTCATGCTACTTGATGCTGACCCTGCTTGATGCTGATGCTGCTTGATGCTGACGCTGCTTAATGTTTACGTTGATTGATGCTGACGCTGCTTGACATTCACGCTGCTTGATGCTGATGCTGCGTGATGCTGACGCTGCTTGACATACACGCGGCCTGATGTTGACGTTGCTTGATGCTGATAGTGCTTGATGCTGACGCTGCTTGATGCTGACGCTGCTTGATGCTGACGCTGCTTGACATGCTGATGCTAATTGAATCTGACGTTGCTTGATGCTGAGGCTGCTTGATGCTGACGATGCTTGATGCTGATGCTGCTTGATGCTGACGCTGCGTGATGCTGACCCTGCTTGACGCTAATGCTGCTTAACGCTGACGCTGCTTGATGCTGACGCTGCTTGATGCTGACGCTGCTTGATGCTGACGCTGCTTGATGTTAACACAGCTTGATGCTGATGCTAATTGATTCTGACGTTGCTTGATACTAACGCTGCTTGATGCTGACGCTGCTTGATGCTGATGCTGACGCTGCGTGATGCTGACCCTGATTGACGCTGATGCTACTTAACGCTGACGCTGCTGGATGTTGACGCTGCTTGATGCTGACGCTGCTTGAAGCTGACGCTGCTTGTTGCTGACGCTACTTAATGCTGAGGCTGCTTGATGCTAAGACTACTTGAAGCTGAGGCTGTTTGATGCTGACTCAACTTAACGCTGACGCTGCTTGATGCTGACGCTGCTTGATGCTGACGCTGCATGACGCTGACGCTGATTAATGCTGACGCTGCTTGATGCTGATGCTGCTTTATGTTGACGCTGCTTGATGCTGACGCTGCTTGATGCTGACGCTGCATGACGCTGACGCTGCTTGATGCTGACGCTGCTTGATACTGACGCTGTCAAATGCTGACGCTACTTGATGCTGACGCTGCTTGATGCTGACGATGATTGATGCTGACTGTGCTTGAAGCTGACGCTGCTTGATGCTGACTCTGCTTGACACTGATGCTGCTTGATGGTGACGCTGCTTGATGCTTAGGCTGCTTCATGCTGACGCTTGAGGCTGCTTCATGTTGACGCTACTTGATGCTGACGCTGCTTGATTGCTAATGCTGCTTGATGCTGACGCTGCTTTATGTTGACGCTGCTTGATGCTGACGCTGCTTGATGCTGACTCTGCTTGATGCTGACGTTGCTTGATGCTAACGCTGCTTGATGCTGACGCTACTTGACACTGACGCTGCTTGATGCTGACGCTGCTTGACACTGACGCTACTTGATGTTGACGCTCCATGACGCTCACGCTGTCTGATGCTGACGCTACTTGATGCTGACGCTGCTTGAAGCAGACGCTGCTTAACACTGACGCTGCTTGATGCTGAGGCTGCTTTATGTTGTCGCTGCTTGATGCTGAGGCTGCTTGATGCTGAGGCTGCTTGACACTTATGCTGCTTGATGCTGACGCTTCTTGATGCTGACGCTGCTTGATGCTGACGCTACTTGATGCTGACGCTGCTTGATGCTGAGACTGCTTGATGCTAAGACTGCTTGAAGCAGAGGCTCTTTGATGCTGACTCTGCATGATGCTGACGCTGCATGACGCTGACGCTGATTGATGCTGACGCTGCTTGATGTTAACATAGCTTGATGCTGATGATAATTGATTCTGACGTTGCTTGATGCTGAGGCTGCTTGATGCTGACGATGCTTGATGCTGATGCTGCTTGATGCTGACGCTGCGTGATGCTGACCCTGCGTTACGCTGATGCTGCTTAACGCTGACGCTGCTTGATGCTGACGCTGCTTGATGCTGAAGCTGCTTGATGCTGATGCTGCTTGACTCTCTCGCTGCTTGATGCTGACGCTGCTTGACACTTTCGCTGCTTGATGCTGACGCTGCTTGATGTTAACACAGCTTGATGCTGATGCTAATTGTTTCTGACGTTGCTTGATGCTGACGCTGCTTGATGCTGATGCTGCTTGATGCTGACACTGCGTGATACTGACCCTGCTTGACGCTGATGCTGCTTAACGCTGACGCTGCTTGATGCTGACACTGCTTGCTTTTCTGACGCGGCTTGATGCTGACGCTGCTTGATGCTGACGCTGCTTTATGTTGACGCTGCTTGATGCTGAGGCTGCTTGATGCTGAGGCTGCTTGACACTTACGCTGCTTGATGCTGATGCTTCTTGATGCTGACGCTGCTTGATGCTGACGCTACTTGATGCTGACGCTGCTTGATTTTGACGTTGTTTCTGATGCTGCTTGATACTGACGCTGCTTGATGATGATGCTAACGCTGAGGCTGCTTGATGCTGACTCTGATTGACACTCACTCTGCTTGATGCTGACTCTACTTGATGCTGACGCTGCTTGATGCTGACGCTAGTTAATGCTGACGCTGTTTGTTGATGGCGTTGCTTTATGCTGACGCTGCTTGATACTGACGCTGCTTGATGCTGATGTTGACGCTGAGGCCAATTGATGCTGACGCTGCTTGACACTCACTCTGCTTGATGCTGACTCTACTTGATGCTGACGCTGCTTAATGCTGAGGCTGCTTGATGCTAAGACTGCTTGAAGCTGAGGCTGTTTGATGCTGACTCGGCTTAAGGCTGACGCTGCTTGATGCTGACGCTGCTTGATGCTGACGCTGCTTGATGCTGATGCTGCTTTATGTTGACGCTGCTTGATGCTGAGGCTGCTTGACATTCACGCTGCTTGATGCTGATGCTCTTTGATGCTGATGCTGCTTGATATTGACGCTGTTGATGCTAACGCTGCTTCACGCTGATGCTGCTTAACGGTGACGCTGCTTGATGCTGACGCTGCTTGATGCTGACGCTTCTTGACACTGACGCTGGTATGATGCTGATACTGTTTGATGCTGACGCTGCTTGATGATTATGCTGCTTCATGCAGATGCTGCTTGATGTTGACGCTGCTTGATGCTGATGCTGCTTGATGCTGGCGCTGCTTGACACTCACGCTGCTTGATGCTGACGCTGCTTGATGCTGACGCTGCTTGATGCTGACGCTGCTTGATGCTGACGCTGATTGATGCTGGACGTTGCTTGATGCTGATGCTGCTTGACGCTGATGCTGCTTAACGCTGACGCTGCTTGATGCTGACGCTGCTTGACACTGACGCTGTTTGATGCTGACGCTGCTTCATGCTGAAGCTGCTTCATGCTGACGCAGCTTTACGCTGACGCGAGGCTGCTTCCTGTTGACGCTGCTTGACACTTACCCTGCTTTTATGTTGACGCTGCTTGACACTTACCCTGCTTGATGTTGACGCTGCTTGACACTTACCCTGCTTGATGTTGACGCTGCTTGATGCTGATGCTGCTTTATGTTGACGCTGCTTGATGCTGAGGCTGCTGCTTGACACTCACGCTGCTTGATGCTGACGCTGCTTGATATTGACGCTGCTTGATGCTGATGCTGCTTGATGCTGACGCTGCTTGATGATGATGCTGCTTCACACTGACGCTGCTTGATGCTGACGCTGCTTGATGCTGACGCTGCTTGATGCTGATTCTGCTTCATGCAGATGCTGCTTGATGTTGACGCTGCTTGATGCTGACGCCGCTTGATGCTGACGCTGCTTAACGCTGACGCTGCTTGATGCTGACGCTGCTTGATGCTGACGCTGCTTGATGCTGATGGTTCTTGACGCTGATGCTGCTTAACGCTGACGCTGCTTCATGCTGACGCTGAGGCTGCTTCATGTTGACGCTGTTTGACACTCACGCTAATTGATGCTGACGCAGCTTGATGCTGACGCTGCTTCATGCTGACGCTGCTTCATGCTGACGCTGCTTCATGCTGGCGCTGAGGCTGCTCTATTTTGACGCTGCTTAATGCTGACGCTGCTTCATATTGACGCTGCTTGATGCTGATGCTGCTTGATGCTGACGCTGCTTGATGCTGATGCTTTTTGATGCTGACGCTGCTGATGCTGACGCGCCTTGACACTGATGCTGCTTAACGCTGAAGCTGCTTGATGCTGACGCTGCTTGATGATGACGCTGCTTGACACTGACGCTGCTTGATGCTGACGCTGCTTGATGCTGCTTGATGCTGACGCTGCTTGATGCTGCTTGATACTGACGCTGCTTGATGCTGCTTGATGCTGACGCTGCTTGATGCTGACGCTGCTTGATGCTGACGCTGCTTGACGCTGATGCTGTTTAACGCTGACGCTGCTTGATGCTGACACTGTTTGACACCGACGCTACTTGATGCTGACACTGCTTGACACTGACGCTACTTGATGCTGACGCAGCTTGATGCTGACGCTGCTTCATGCAGATGCTGCTTCATGCTGGCGCTGAGGCTGCTTTATTTTTGACGCTGCTTCATGCTGATGCTGCTTGATGCTGACGCTGCTTGATGCTGATGCTCTTTGATGCTGACGCTGCTTGATGCTGACGCTGCTTGATGCTGATGCTCTTTGATGCTGACGCAGCTTGATGCTGACGCTGAGGCTGCTTTATGTTGACCCTGCTTGATGCTGATGCTGCTTGATGCTGACGCTGCTTGATGCTGACGCTTTTTTGATTTGACGTTGATTGATGTTTGACTCTGCTTGATATTGATTCTGCTTGATGCTGACGCTGCTTTATTTGACGCTGCTTGATTCTGACTCTGCTTGACACTCACGCTACTTGATGCTGACGCTGTTTTGATGTTGACGCTGCTTGATGCTGACCCTGCCTGATGCTGACGCTGCTTAACGCTTACGCTGCTTTATGCTGAGGCTGCTTGATGCTGACGCTGTTTAACGCTGACGCTGTTTAACGCTGACGCTGCTTGATGCTGACGCTGCTTGATGCTGACGCTGCTTGACGCTCCGCTGACAGATGCTGACGCTGCTTGACTCTGACGCTGCTTGATGCTGACACTCCTTGATGCTGACGCTGCTTGATGCTGACGCTGTTTAACGCTGACGCTGGTTAACGCTGACGCTGCGTGATGCTGACGCTGCTTGATGCTGACGCTGTTTAACGCTGACGCTGTTTAACGCTGACGCTGCGTGATGCTGACGCTGCTTGATGCTGACGCTTTTTGATTTTTGACGTTGATTGATGTTGACTCTGCTTGATATTGATTTCTGCTTGATGCTGACGATGCTTTATGTTGACGCTGCTTGATGCTGACGCTGTTTAACGCTGACGCTGTTTAACGCTGACGCTGCGTGATGCTGACGCTGCTTAATCCTGACGCTGCCTCATGCTGACGCTGCTTGACGCTGACGTTTGCTTGATCCTGACGCTGCCTGATGCAGACGCTGCCTGATGCTGACGCTGCTTGACTCTGACACTGGTATGATGCTGACGCTGTTTGATGCTGACGCCTGCTTGATGATTATGCTGCTTCATGCAGATGCTGCTTGATGTTGATGCTGCTTGATGCTGATGCTGCTTGATGCTGACGCTGCTTGTTACTTATGCTGCTTGTGCTGGCGCTGCTTGATGCTGACGCTGCTTTGATACTGACGCTGCTTCATGCTGACGCTGCTTCATGCTTACGCTGCTTGATGCTGATGCTGCTTGCGCTGATGCTGCTTACGCTGACGGTGCTTGATGCTGGCGCTGCTTGATGATGACGCTGCATGATGCTGACGCTGCTTGATGCTGATGCTGCTTGATGCTGACGCTGCTAGATGTTGACGCTGCTTGACATTCATGCTACTTGATGCTGACCCTCTGATGCTGATGCTGCTTGATGCTGACGCTGCTTAATGTTTACGTTGATTGATGCTGACGCTGCTTGACATTCACGCTGCTTGATGCTGATCGCGTGATGCTGATGCTGCGCTTGACATACACGCGGCCTGATGTTGACGTTGCTTGATGCTGATAGTGCTTGATGCTGACGCTGCTTGATGCTGACGCTTGATGCTGACGCTGCTTGACATGCTGATGCTAATTGATCTGACGTTGCTTGATGCTGAGGCTGCTTGATGCTGACGATGCTTGATGCTGATGCTGCTTGATGCTGACGCTGCGTGATGCTGACCCTGCTTGACGCTAATGCTGCTTAACGCTGACGCTGCTTGATGCTGACGCTGCTTGATGCTGACGCTGCTTGATGCTGACGCTGCTTGATGTTAACACAGCTTGATGCTGATGCTAATTGATTCTGACGTTGCTTGATACTAACGCTGCTTGATGCTGACGCTGCTTGATGCTGATGCTGACGCTGCGTGATGCTGACCCTGATTGACGCTGATGCTACTTAACGCTGACGCTGCTGGATGTTGACGCTGCTTGATGCTGACGCTGCTTGAAGCTGACGCTGCTTGTTGCTGACGCTACTTAATGCTGAGGCTGCTTGATGCTAAGACTACTTGAAGCTGAGGCTGTTTATGCTGACTCGGCTTAACGCTGACGCTGCTTGATGCTGACGCTGCTTGATGCTGACGCTGCATGACGCTGACGCTGATTAATGCTGACGCTGCTTGATGCTGATGCTGCTTTATGTTGACCTGCTTGATGCTGACGCTGCTTGAATGCTGACGCTGCATGACGCTGACGCTGCTTGATGCTGACGCTGCTTGATACTGACGCTGTCAAATGCTGACGCTACTGATGCTGACGCTGCTTGATGCTGACGATGATTGATGCTGACTGTGCTTGAAGCTGACGCTGCTTGATGCTGACTCTGCTTGACACTGATGCTGCTTGATGGTGACGCTGCTTGATGCTTAGGCTGCTTCATGCTGACGCTGAGGCTGCGTCATGTTGACGCTACTTGATGCTGACGCTGCTTGATGCTAATGCAGCTTGATGCTGACGCTGCTTTATGTTGACGCTGCTTGATGCTGACGCTGCTTGATGCTGACTCTGCTTGATGCTGACGTTGCTTGATGCTAACGCTGCTTGATGCTGACGCTACTTGACACTGACGCTGCTTGATGCTGACGC
>NW_027189164.1:1036031-1068238 GCF_040958095.1 Procambarus clarkii
GTGTATAGTGTCGCGGAGTATGGTGTCGTTGTGTATAGTGTCGCGGAGTATAGTGTCGTGGTGTATAGTGTCGTGGAGTATAGTGTCGTGGTGTATAGTGTCGCGGAGTATAGTGTCGTGGTGTTTAGCGGCGTGGTGTGTAGTGTCGCGGAGTATAGTGTCATGGTGTATAGTGTCGTTGAGTATAGTGAAGTGGTGTATAGTGTCGTGGAGTATAGTGTCGTGGTGTATAGTGTCGCGGAGTATAGTGTCGTGGTGTATAGTGTCGTGGTGTATAGTGTCGCGGAGTATAGTGTCGTGGTGTATAGTGTCGTGGAGTATAGTGAAGTGGTGTATAGTGTCGCGGAGTATAGTGTCGTGGTGTATAGTGTCGCGGAGTATAGTGTCATGGTGTATAGTGTCGTGGAGTATAGTGTCGTGGTGTATAGTGTCGCGGAGTATAGTGAAGTGGTGTATAGTGTCGTGGTGTATAGTGTCGTGGAGTATAGTGTTGTGGTGTATAGTGTCGCGGAGTATAGTGTCGTGGTGTATAGTGTCGTGGAGTATAGTGTCGTGGTGTATAGTGTCGCGGAGTATAGTGTCGTGGTGTATAGTGTCGCGGAGTATAGTGTCGGGGTGTATAGTGTCGTGGAGTATAGTGTCGTGGTGTATAGTGTCGTGGAGTATAGTGTCGTGGTGTATAGTGTCGCGGAGTATAGTGTCGTGGTGTAGAGTGTCATGGAGTATAGTGTCGCGGATTATAGTGTCGTGGTGTATAGTGTAGCGGAGTATAGTGTCGTGGTGTATAGTGTCGTGGTGTATAGTGTCGCGGAGTATAGTGTCGTGGTGTATAGTGTCGTGGAGTATAGTGAAGTGGTGTATAGTGTCGCGGAGTATAGTGTCGTGGTGTATAGTGTCGCGGAGTATAGTGTCGTGGCGTATAATGTCGTGGAGTATAGTGTCGTGGTGTATAGTGTCGCGGAGTATAGTGAAGTGGTGTATAGTGTCGTGGTGTATAGTGTCGTGGTGTATAGTGTCGTGGTGTATAGTGTCGTGGAGTATAGTGTCGTGGTGTATATTGTCGCGGAGTATAGTGTCGTGGTGTATATTGTCGCGGAGTATAGTGTCGTGGTGTATAGTGTCGTGGAGTATAGTGTCGTGGAGTATAGTGTCGCGGAGTATAGTGTCGTGGAGTATAGTGTCGTGGAGTATAGTGTCGTTGAGTATAGTGAAGTGGTGTAAAGTGTCGCGGCGTATAGTGTCGTGGTGTATAGTGTCGTGGTGTATAGTGTCGCGGAGTATAGTGTCGTGGTGTATAGTGTCGTGGAGTATAGTGTCGTGGTGTATGGTGTCGCGGAGTATAGTGTCGTGGTGTATAGTGTCGTGGTGTATAGTGTCGCGGAGTATAGTGTCGTGGTGTATAGTGTCGTGGAGTATAGTGAAGTGGTGTATAGTGTCGCGGAGTATGGTGTCGTGGTGTATAGTGTCGCGGAGTATAGTGTCGTGGTGTATAGTGTCGTGGAGTATAGTGTCGTGGTGTATAGTGTCGCGGAGTATAGTGTCGTGGTGTTTAGCGGCGTGGTGTGTAGTGTCGCGGAGTATAGTGTCGTGGTGTATAGTGTCGTTGAGTATAGTGAAGTGGTGTATAGTGTCGTGGAGTATAGTGTCGTGGTGTATAGTGTCGCGGAGTATAGTGTCGTGGTGTATAGTGTCGTGGTGTATAGTGTCGCGGAGTATAGTGTCGTGGTGTATAGTGTCGTGGAGTATAGTGAAGTGGTGTATAGTGTCGCGGAGTATAGTGTCGTGGTGTATAGTGTCGCGGAGTATAGTGTCATGGTGTATAGTGTCGTGGAGTATAGTGTCGTGGTGTATAGTGTCGCGGAGTATAGTGAAGTGGTGTATAGTGTCGTGGTGTATAGTGTCGTGGAGTATAGTGTTGTGGTGTATAGTGTCGCGGAGTATAGTGTCGTGGTGTATAGTGTCGTGGAGTATAGTGTCGTGGTGTATAGTGTCGCGGAGTATAGTGTCGTGGTGTATAGTGTCGTGGTGTATAGTGTCGCGGAGTATAGTGTCGTGGTGTATAGTGTCGTGGAGTATAGTGAAGTGGTGTATAGTGTCGCGGAGTATAGTGTCGTGGTGTATAGTGTCGAGGAGTATAGTGTCGTGGTGTATAGTGTCGTGGAGTATAGTGTCGTGGTGCAGTGTCGCGGAGTATAGTGAAGTGGTGTATAGTGTCGTGGTGTATAGTGTCGTGGAGTATAGTGTCGTGGTGTATAGTGTCGCGGAGAATAGTGTCGTGGTGTATAGTGTCGCGGAGTATAGTGTCGTGGAGTATAGTGTCGTGGAGTATAGTGTCGTGGAGTATAGTGAAGTGGTGTATAGTGTCGCGGAGTATAGTGTCGTGGTGTATAGTGTCGTGGTGTATAGTGTCGCGGAGTATAGTGTCGTGGTGTATAGTGTCGTGGAGTATAGTGTCGTGGTGTATAGTGTCGCGGAGTATAGTGTCGTGGTGTATAGTGTCGTGGTTTATAGTGTCGTGGAGTATAGTGTCGCGGAGTATAGTAAAGTGGTGTATAGTGTCGTGGAGTATAGTGAAGTGGTGTATAGTGTCGCTGAGTATAGTGTCGTGGTGTAGAGTGTCGCGGAGTATAGTGTCGTGGTGTATAGGGTCGTGGAGTATAGTGTCGTGGTGTATAGTGTCGCGGAGTATAGTGTCGTGGTGTATTGTGTCGTGGTGTGTAGTGTCGTGGAGTATAGTGTCGTGGTGTATAGTGTCGTGGAGTATAGTGAAGTGGTGTATAGTGTCGCGGAGTGTAGTGTCGTGGTGTATAGTGTCGCGGAGAATAGTGTCGTGGTGTATAGTGTCGCGGAGTATAGTGAAGTGGTGTATAGTGTCGTGGTGTATAGTGTCGCGGAGTATAGTGTCGTGGTGTATAGTGTCGTGGTGTATAGTGTCGTGGAGTATAGTGTCGTGGTGTATAGTGTCGCGGAGTATAGTGTCGTGGTGTATAGTGTCGCGGAGTATAGTGTCGTGGAGTATAGTGAAGTGCTGTATAGTGTCGCGGAGTATAGTGTCGTGGTGTATAGTGTCGTATAGTATAGTATCGTGGTGCATAGTGTCGCGGAGAATAGTGTCGTGGTGTATAGTGTCGCGGAGTATAGTGTCGTGGAGTATAGTGTCGTGGAGTATAGTGTCGTGGAGTATATTGAAGTGGTGTATAGTGTCGCGGAGTATAGTGTCGTGGTGTAGAGTGTCGTGGTGTATAGTGTCGCGGAGTATAGTGTCGTGGTGTATAGTGTCGTGGAGTATAGTGTCGTGGTGTATAGTGTCGCGGAGTATAGTGTCGTGGTGTATAGTGTCGTGGTGTATAGTGTCGTGGTGTATAGTGTCGCGGAGTATAATGAAGTGGTGAATAGTGTCGTGGAGTATAGTGAAGTGGTGTATAGTGTCGCTGAGTATAGTGTCGTGGTGTAGAGTGTCGCAGAGTATAGTGTCGTGGTGTATAGTGTCGTGGAGTATAGTGTCGCGGTGTATAGTGTCGCGGAGTATAGTGTCGTGGTGTATAGTGTCGTGGTGTGTAGTGTCGTGGAGTATAGTGTCGTGGTGTATAGTGTCGTGGAGTATAGTGAAGTGGTGTATAGTGTCGCGGAGTGTAGTGTCGTGGTGTATAGTGTTGCGGAGTATAGTGTCGTGGTGTATAGTGTCGTGGAGTATAGTGAAGTGGTGTATAGTGTCGCGGAGTATGGTGTCGTGGTGTATAGTGTCGCGGAGTATAGTGTCGTGGTGTATTGTGTCGTGGAGTATAGTGTCGTGGTGTATAGTGTCGCGGAGTATAGTGTCGTGGTGTTTAGCGGCGTGGTGTGTAGTGTCGCGGAGTATAGTGTCATGGTGTATAGTGTCGTTGAGTATAGTGAAGTGGTGTATAGTGTCGTGGAGTATAGTGTCGTGGTGTATAGTGTCGCGGAGTATAGTGTCGTGGTGTATAGTGTCGTGGTGTATAGTGTCGCGGAGTATAGTGTCGTGGTGTATAGTGTCGTGGAGTATAGTGAAGTGGTGTATAGTGTCGCGGAGTATAGTGTCGTGGTGTATAGTGTCGCGGAGTATAGTGTCATGGTGCATAGTGTCGTGGAGTATAGTGTCGTGGTGTATAGTGTCGCGGAGTATAGTGAAGTGGTGTATAGTGTCGTGGTGTATAGTGTCGTGGAGTATAGTGTTGTGGTGTATAGTGTCGCGGAGTATAGTGTCGTGGTGTATAGTGTCGTGGAGTATAGTGTCGTGGTGTATAGTGTCGCGGAGTATAGTGTCGTGGTGTATAGTGTCGTGGTGTATAGTGTCGCGGAGTATAGTGTCGTGGTGTATAGTGTCGTGGAGTATAGTGAAGTGGTGTATAGTGTCGCGGAGTATAGTGTCGTGGTGTATAGTGTCGAGGAGTATAGTGTCGTGGTGTATAGTGTCGTGGAGTATAGTGTCGTGGTGCAGAGTGTCGCGGAGTATAGTAAAGTGGTGTATAGTGTCGTGGTGTATAGTGTCGTGGAGTATAGTGTCGTGGTGTATAGTGTCGCGGAGAATAGTGTCGTGGTGTATAGTGTCGCGGAGTATAGTGTCGTGGAGTATAGTGTCGTGGAGAATAGTGTCGTGGAGTATAGTGAAGTGGTGTATAGTGTCGCGGAGTATAGTGTCGTGGTGTATAGTGTCGTGGTGTATAGTGTCGCGGAGTATAGTGTCGTGGTGTATAGTGTCGTGGAGTATAGTGTCGTGGTGTATAGTGTCGCGGAGTATAGTGTCGTGGTGTATAGTGTCGTGGTTTATAGTGTCGTGGAGTATAGTGTCGCGGAGTATAGTAAAGTGGTGTATAGTGTCGTGGAGTATAGTGAAGTGGTGTATAGTGTCGCTGAGTATAGTGTCGTGGTGTAGAGTGTCGCGGAGTATAGTGTCGTGGTGTATAGGGTCGTGGAGTATAGTGTCGTGGTGTATAGTGTCGCGGAGTATAGTGTCGTGGTGTATAGTGTCGTGGTGTGTAGTGTCGTGGAGTATAGTGTCGTGGTGTATAGTGTCGTGGAGTATAGTGAAGTGGTGTATAGTGTCGCGGAGTGTAGTGTCGTGGTGTATAGTGTCGTGGTTTATAGTGTCGTGGAGTATAGTGTCGCGGAGTATAGTAAAGTGGTGTATAGTGTCGTGGAGTATAGTGAAGTGGTGTATAGTGTCGCTGAGTATAGTGTCGTGGTGTAGAGTGTCGCGGAGTATAGTGTCGTGGTGTATAGTGTCGTGGAGTATAGTGTCGTGGTGTATAGTGTCGCGGAGTATAGTGTCGTGGTGTATAGTGTCGTGGTGTGTAGTGTCGTGGAGTATAGTGTCGTGGTGTATAGTGTCGTGGAGTATAGTGAAGTGGTGTATAGTGTCGCGGAGTGTAGTGTCGTGGTGTATAGTGTCGCGGAGTATAGTGTCGTGGTGTATAGTGTCGCGGAGTATAGTGAAGTGGTGTATAGTGTCGTGGTGTATAGTGTCGCGGAGTATAGTGTCGTGGTGTATAGTGTCGTGGTGTATAGTGTCGTGGAGTATAGTGTCGTGGTGTATAGTGTCGCGGAGTATAGTGTCGTGGTGTATAGTGTCGCGGAGTATAGTGTCGTGGAGTATAGTGAAGTGCTGTATAGTGTCGCGGAGTATAGTGTCGTGGTGTATAGTGTCGTATAGTATAGTATCGTGGTGCATAGTGTCGCGGAGAATAGTGTCGTGGTGTATAGTGTCGCGGAGTATAGTGTCGTGGAGTATAGTGTCGTGGAGTATAGTGTCGTGGAGTATATTGAAGTGGTGTATAGTGTCGCGGAGTATAGTGTCGTGGTGTAGAGTGTCGTGGTGTATAGTGTCGCGGAGTATAGTGTCGTGGTGTATAGTGTCGTGGAGTATAGTGTCGTGGTGTATAGTGTCGCGGAGTATAGTGTCGTGGTGTATAGTGTCGTGGTGTATAGTGTCGTGGTGTATAGTGTCGCGGAGTATAGTGAAGTGGTGAATAGTGTCGTGGAGTATAGTGAAGTGGTGTATAGTGTCGCTGAGTATAGTGTCGTGGTGTAGAGTGTCGCAGAGTATAGTGTCGTGGTGTATAGTGTCGTGGAGTATAGTGTCGTGGTGTATAGTGTCGCGGAGTATAGTGTCGTGGTGTATAGTGTCGTGGTGTGTAGTGTCGTGGAGTATAGTGTCGTGGTGTATAGTGTCGTGGAGTATAGTGAAGTAGTGTATAGTGTCGCGGAGTGTAGTGTCGTGGTGTATAGTGTCGCGGAGTATAGTGTCGTGGTGTATAGTGTCGTGGAGTATAGTGTCGTGGTGTATAGTGTCGCGGAGTATAGTGAAGTGGTGTATAGTGTCGTGGTGTATAGTGTCGCGGAGTATAGTGTCGTGGTGTATAGTGTCGTGGAGTATAGTGAAGTGGTGTATAGTGTCGCGGAGTATAGTGTCGTGGTGTGTAGTGTCGCGGAGTATAGTGTCGTGGTGTATAGTGTCGTGGAGTATAGTGTCGTGGTGTATAGTGTCGTGGAGTATAGTGAAGTGGTGTATAGTGTCGTGGTGTATAGTGTCGCGGAGTATAGTGTCGTGGTGTATAGTGTCGCGGAGTATAGTGATGTGGTGTATAGTGTCGTGGTGTATAGTGTCGCGGAGTATAGTGAAGTGGTGTATAGTGTCGTGGTGTATAGTGTCGTGGAGTATAGTGTCGTGGTGTATAGTGTCGCGGAGTATAGTGTCGTGGTGTATAGTGTCGAGGAGTATAGTGTCGTGGAGTATAGTGTCGTGGAGTATAGTGTCGTGGAGTATAGTGAAGTGGTGTATAGTGTCGCGGAGTATAGTGTCGTGGTGTATAGTGTCGTGGAGTATAGTGTCGTGGAGTATAGTGTCGTGGAGTATAGTGAAGTGGTGTATAGTGTCGCGGAGTATAATGTCGTGGTGTATAGTGTCGTGTTGTATAGTGTCGCGGAGTATAGTGTCGTGGTGTATAGTGTCGTGGAGTATAGTGTGGTGTATAGTGTCGCGGAGTATAGTGTCGTGGTGTATAGTGTCGTGGTGTATAGTGTCGTGGTGTATAGTGTCGCGAAGTATAGTGAAGTGGTGTATAGTGTCGTGGAGTATAGTGAAGTGGTGTATAGTGTCGCTGAGTATAGTGTCGTGGTGTAGAGTGTCTCAGAGTATAGTGTCGTGGTGTATAGTGTCGTGGAGTTTAGTGTCGTGGTGCATAGTGTCGCGGAGTATAGTGTCGTGGTGTATAGTGTCGTGGTGTGTAGTGTCGTGGCGTATAGTGTCGTGGTGTATAGTGTCGTGGAGTATAGTGAAGTGGTGTATAGTGTCGCGGAGTGTAGTGTCGTGGTGTATAGTGTCGCGGAGTATAGTGTCGTGGTGTATAGTGTCGTGGAGTATAGTGTCGTGGTGTATAGTGTCGCGGAGTATAGTGAAGTGGTGTATAGTGTCGTGGTGTATAGTGTCGCGGAGTATAGTGTCGTGGTGTATAGTGACGTGGAGTATAGTGAAGTGGTGTATAGTGTCGCGGAGTATAGTGTCGTGGTTACAGTCTCATCTTGAGGTTATCTTGAGGTCATCTTGAGATGATTTCGGGGCTTTTAGTGTCCCCGCGGCCCGGTCCTCGACCAGGCCTCCACCCCCAGGAAGCAGCCCGTGACAGCTGACTAACTCCCAGGTACCTATTTACTGCTAGGTAACAGGGGCATTCAGGGTGAAAGAAACTTTGCCCATTTGTTTCTGCCTCGTGCGGGAATCGAACCCGCGCCACAGAATTACGAGTCCTGCGCGCTATCCACCAGGCTACGAGGCCCCGAGGCCCCGAGGCTATCCACCAGGCCTACGAGGTGGTGTGTAGTGTCGCGGAGTATAGTGTCGTGGTGTATAGTGTCGTGGAATATAGTGTCATGATGTATAGTGTCGCGGAGTATAGTGAAGTGGTGTATAGTGTCGTGGAGTATAGTGTCGTGGTGTATAGTGTCGCGGAGTATAGTGTCGTGGTGTATAGTGTAGTGGAGTATAGTGTCGTGGTGTATAGTGTCGCGGAGTATAGTGTCGTGGAGTATAGTGTCGTGGAGTATAGTGTCGTGGAGTATATTGAAGTGGTGTATAGTGTCGCGGAGTATAGTGTCGTGGTGTAGAGTGTCGTGGTGTATAGTGTCGCGGAGTATAGTGTCGTGGTGTATAGTGTCGTGGAGTATAGTGTCGTGGTGTATAGTGTCGCGGAGTATAGTGTCGTGGTGTATAGTGTCGTGGTGTATAGTGTCGTGGTGTATAGTGTCGCGGAGTATAATGAAGTGGTGAATAGTGTCGTGGAGTATAGTGAAGTGGTGTATAGTGTCGCTGAGTATAGTGTCGTGGTGTAGAGTGTCGCAGAGTATAGTGTCGTGGTGTATAGTGTCGTGGAGTATAGTGTCGTGGTGTATAGTGTCGCGGAGTATAGTGTCGTGGTGTATAGTGTCGTGGTGTGTAGTGTCGTGGAGTATAGTGTCGTGGTGTATAGTGTCGTGGAGTATAGTGAAGTGGTGTATAGTGTCGCGGAGTGTAGTGTCGTGGTGTATAGTGTCGCGGAGTATAGTGTCGTGGTGTATAGTGTCGTGGAGTATAGTGTCGTGGTGTATAGTGTCGCGGAGTATAGTGAAGTGGTGTATAGTGTCGTGGTGTATAGTGTCGCGGAGTATAGTGTCGTGGTGTATAGTGTCGTGGAGTATAGTGAAGTGGTGTATAGTGTCGCGGAGTATAGTGTCGTGGTGTGTAGTGTCGCGGAGTATAGTGTCGTGGTGTATAGTGTCGTGGAGTATAGTGTCGTGGTGTATAGTGTCGTGGAGTATAGTGAAGTGGTGTATAGTGTCGCTGAGTGTAGTGTCGTGGTGTATAGTGTCGCGGAGTATAGTGTCGTGGTGTATAGTGTCGCGGAGTATAGTGATGTGGTGTATAGTGTCGTGGTGTATAGTGTCGCGGAGTATAGTGAAGTGGTGTATAGTGTCGTGGTGTATAGTGTCGTGGAGTATAGTGTCGTGGTGTATAGTGTCGCGGAGTATAGTGTCGTGGTGTATAGTGTCGAGGAGTATAGTGTCGTGGAGTATAGTGTCGTGGAGTATAGTGTCGTGGAGTATAGTGAAGTGGTGTATAGTGTCGCGGAGTATAGTGTCGTGGTGTATAGTGTCGTGGAGTATAGTGTCGTGGAGTATAGTGTCGTGGAGTATAGTGAAGTGGTGTATAGTGTCGCGGAGTATAATGTCGTGGTGTATAGTGTCGTGTTGTATAGTGTCGCGGAGTATAGTGTCGTGGTGTATAGTGTCGTGGAGTATAGTGTGGTGTATAGTGTCGCGGAGTATAGTGTCGTGGTGTATAGTGTCGTGGTGTATAGTGTCGTGGTGTATAGTGTCGCGAAGTATAGTGAAGTGGTGTATAGTGTCGTGGAGTATAGTGAAGTGGTGTATAGTGTCGCTGAGTATAGTGTCGTGGTGTAGAGTGTCTCAGAGTATAGTGTCGTGGTGTATAGTGTCGTGGAGTTTAGTGTCGTGGTGTATAGTGTCGCGGAGTATAGTGTCGTGGTGTATAGTGTCGTGGTGTGTAGTGTCGTGGAGTATAGTGTCGTGGTGTATAGTGTCGTGGAGTATAGTGAAGTGGTGTATAGTGTCGCGGAGTGTAGTGTCGTGGTGTATAGTGTCGCGGAGTATAGTGTCGTGGTGTATAGTGTCGTGGAGTATAGTGTCGTGGTGTATAGTGTCGCGGAGTATAGTGTAGTGGTGTATAGTGTCGTGGTGTATAGTGTCGTGGAGTATAGTGTCGTGGTGTATAGTGTCGTGGAGTATAGTGTCGTGGTGTATAGTGTCGCGGAGTATAGTGTCGTGGTGTATAGTGTCGCGGAGTATAGTGTCGTGGTAGTATAGTGTCGTGGAGTATAGTATAGTGTCGCGGAGTATAGTGTCGGTGGTGTATAGTGTCGCGGAGTATAGTGTCGTGGTGTATAGTGTCGTGGAGTATAGTGAAGTGGTGTATAGTGTCGCGGAGTATAGTGTCGGGTTATAGTGTCGCTGTAGTATAGTGTCGCGAGTATAGTGTCGTGGTGTATAGTGTCGTGGAGTATAGTGTAGTGGTGTATAGTGTCGCGGAGTATAGTGTCGTGGTGTATAGTGTCGCGGAGTATAGTGTCGTGGTGTATAGTGTCGTGGAGTATAGTGTCGTGGTGTATAGTGTCGCGGAGTATAGTGTCGTGGTGTATAGTGTCGTGGTGTATAGTGTCGCGGAGTATAGTGTCGTGGAGTATAGTGTCGTGGAGTATAGTGAAGTGGTGTATAGTGTCGCGGAGTATAGTGTCGTGGTGTATAGTGTCGTGGAGTATAGTGTCGTGGTGTATAGTGTCGTGGTGTATAGTGTCGTGGTGTATAGTGTCGCGGAGTATAGTGTCGTGGAGTATAATGTCGTGGAGTATAGTGTCGTGGAGTATAGTGAAGTGGTGTATAGTGTCGCGGAGTATAGTGTCGTGGTGTATAGTGTCGTGGTGTATAGTGTCGCTGAGTATAGTGTCGTGGTGTATAGTGTCGTGGAGTATAGTGTCGTGGTGTATAGTGTCGCGGAGTATAGTGTCGTGGTGTACAGTGTCGCGGAGTATAGTGTCGTGGTGTATAGTGCCGTGGAGTATAGTGTCGTGGTGTATAGTGTCGCGGAGTCTAGTGAAGTGGTGTATAGTGTCGTGGAGTATAGTGTCGTGGTGTATAGTGTCGTGGAGTATAGTGTCGTGGTGTATAGTGTCGTGGAGTATAGTGTCGTGGTGTATAGTGTCGCGGAGTATAGTGAAGTGGTGTATAGTGTCGTGGAGTATAGTGTCGTGGTGTATAGTGTCGCGGAGTATAGTATCGGGGTGTATAGTGTCGTGGAGTATAGTGTCGTGGTGTATAGTGTCGTGGAGTATAGTGTCGTGGTGTATAGTGTCGCCGAGTATAGTGTCGCGGAGTATAGTGTCGTGGTGTATAGTGTCGTGGAGTATAGTGTCGCGGATTATAGTGTCGTAGTGTATAGTGTAGCGGAGTATAGTGTTGTGGTGTATAGTGTCGTGGTGTATAGTGTCGCGGAGTATAGTGTCGTGGTGTATAGTGTCGTGGAGTATAGTGAAGTTGTGTATAGTGTCGCGGAGCATAGTGTCGTGGTGTATAGTGTCGCGGAGTATAGTGTCGTGGTGTATAGTGTCGTGGAGTATAGTGTCGTGGTGTATAGTGTCGCGGAGTATAGTGTCGTGGTGTATAGTGTCGTGGTGTATAGTGTCGCGGAGTATAGTGTCGTGATGTATAGTGTCGTGGAGTATAGTGAAGTGGTGTATAGTGTCGCGGAGTATAGTGTCGTGGTGTATAGTGTCGCGGAGTATAGTGTCGTGGTGTATAGTGTCGTGGAGTATAGTGTCGTGGTGTATAGTGTCGCGGAGTGTTGTGTCGTGGTTTATAGTGTCGCGGAGTATAGTGTCGTGGTGTATAGTGTCGTGGAGTATAGTGTCGTGGTGTATAGTGTCGCGGAGTATAGTGAAGTGGTGTATAGTGTCGTGTTGTATAGTGTCGCGGAGTATAGTGTCGTGGTGTATAGTGTCGTGGAGTATAGTGAAGTGGTGTATAGTGTCGCGGAGTATAGTGTCGTGGTGTATAGTGTCGCGGAGTATAGTGTCGTGGTGTATAGTGTCGTGGAGTATAGTATCGTGGTGTATAGTGTCGCGGAGTATAGTGAAGTGGTGTATAGTGTCGTGGAGTATAGTGTCGTGGTGTATAGTGTCGCGGAGTATAGTGTCGTGGTGTATAGTGTCGTGGAGTATAGTGTCGTGGTGTATAGTGTCGCGAAGTATAGTGAAGTGGTGTATAGTGTCGTGGAGTATAGTGTCGTGGTGTATAGTGTCGCGGAGTATAGTGTCGGGGTGTATAGTGTCGTGGAGTATAGTGTCGTGGTGTATAGTGTCGTGGAGTATAGTGTCGTGGTGTATAGTGTCGCGGAGTATAGTGTCGCGGAGTATAGTGTCGTGGTGTATAGTGTCGTGGAGTATAGTGTCGCGGATTATAGTGTCGTGGTGTATAGTGTAGCGGAGTATAGTGTCGTGGTGTATAGTGTCGTGGTGTATAGTGTCGCGGAGTATAGTGTCGTGGTGTATAGTGTCGTGGAGTATAGTGAAGTGGTGTATAGTGTCGCGGAGTATAGTGTCGTGGTGTATAGTGTCGCGGAGTATAGTGTCGTGGCGTATAATGTCGTGGAGTATAGTCTCGTGGTGTATAGTGTCGTGGTGCGGAGTATAGTGAAGTGGTGTATAGTGTCGTGGTGTATAGTGTCGTGGTGTATAGTGTCGTGGTGTATAGTGTCGCGGAGTATAGTGAAGTGGTGTATAGTGTCGTGGTGTATAGTGTCGTGGAGTATAGTGTCGTGGTGTATATTGTCGCGGAGTATAGTGTCGTGGTGTATAGTGTCGTGGAGTATAGTGTCGTGGAGTATAGTGTCGCGGAGTATAGTGTCGTGGAGTATAGTGTCGTGGAGTATAGTGTCAGTGGAGTATAGTGAAGTGGTGTATAGTGTCGCGGAGTATAGTGTCGTGGTGTATAGTGTCGTGGTGTATAGTGTCGCGGAGTATAGTGTCGTGGTGTATAGTGTCGTGGAGTACAGTGTCGTGGTGTATGGTGTCGCGGAGTATAGTGTCGTGGTGTATAGTGTCGTGGTGTATAGTGTCGCGGAGTATAGTGTCGTGGTGTATAGTGTCGTGGAGTATAGTGAAGTGGTGTATAGTGTCGCGGAGTATGGTGTCGTGGTGTATAGTGTCGCGGAGTATAGTGTCGTGGTGTATAGTGTCGTGGAGTATAGTGTCGTGGTGTATAGTGTCGCTGAGTATAGTGTCGTGGTGTTTAGCGGCGTGGTGTGTAGTGTCGCGGAGTATAGTGTCGTGGTGTATAGTGTCGTTGAGTATAGTGAAGTGGTGTATAGTGTCGTGGAGTATAGTGTCGTGGTGTATAGTGTCGCGGAGTATAGTGTCATGGTGTATAGTGTCGTGGTGTATAGTGTCGCGGAGTATAGTGTCGTGGTGTATAGTGTCGTGGAGTATAGTGAAGTGGTGTATAGTGTCGCGGAGTGTAGTGTCGTGGTGTATAGTGTCGCGGAGTATAGTGTCGTGGTGTATAGTGTCGTGGAGTATAGTGTCGTGGTGTATAGTGTCGCGGAGTATAGTGAAGTGGTGTATAGTGTCGTGGTGTATAGTGTCGTGGAGTATAGTGTTGTGGTGTATAGTGTCGCGGAGTATAGTGTCGTGGTGTATAGTGTCGTGGAGTATAGTGTCGTGGTGTATAGTGTCGCGGAGTATAGTGTCGTGGTGTATAGTGTCGTGGTGTATAGTGTCGCGGAGTATAGTGTCGTGGTGTATAGTGTCGTGGAGTATAGTGAAGTGGTGTATAGTGTCGCGGAGTATAGTGTCGTGGTGTATAGTGTCGCGGAGTATAGTGTCGTGGTGTATAGTGTCGTGGAGTATAGTGTCGTGGTGCAGAGTGTCGCGGAGTATAGTGAAGTGGTGTATAGTGTCGTAGTGTATAGTGTCGTTGAGTATAGTGTCGTGGTGTATAGTGTCGCGGAGAATAGTGTCGTGGTGTATAGTGTCGCGGAGTATAGTGTCGTGGAGTATAGTGTCGTGGAGTATAGTGTCGTGGAGTATAGTGAAGTGGTGTATAGTGTCGCGGAGTATAGTGTCGTGGTGTATAGTGTCGTGGTGTATAGTGTCGCGGAGTATAGTGTCGTGGTGTATAGTGTCGTGGAGTATAGTGTCGTGGTGTATAGTGTCGCGGAGTATAGTGTCGTGGTGTATAGTGTCGTGGTGTATAGTGTCGTGGTGTATAGTGTCGCGGAGTATAGTGAAGTGGTGTATAGTGTCGTGGAGTATAGTGAAGTGGTGTATAGTGTCGCTGAGTATAGTGTCGTGGTGTAGAGTGTCGCGGAGTATAGTGTCGTGGTGTATAGTGTCGTGGAGTATAGTGTCGTGGTGTATAGTGTCGCGGAGTATAGTGTCGTGGTGTATAGTGTCGTGGTGTGTAGTGTCGTGGAGTATAGTGTCGTGGTGTATAGTGTCGTGGAGTATAGTGAAGTGGTGTATAGTGTCGCGGAGTGTAGTGTCGTGGTGTATAGTGTCGCGGAGTATAGTGTCGTGGTGTATAGTGTCGTGGAGTATAGTGTCGTGGTGTATAGTGTCGCGGAGTATAGTGAAGTGGTGTATAGTGTCGTGGTGTATAGTGTCGCGGAGTATAGTGTCGTGGTGTATAGTGCCGTGGAGTATAGTGAAGTGGTGTATAGTGACGCGGAGTATAGTGTCGTGGTGTATAGTGTCGCGGAGTATAGTGTCGTGGTGTATAGTGTCGTGGAGTATAGTGTCGTGGTGTATAGTGTCGCGGAGTATAGTGAAGTGGTGTATAGTGTCGTGGAGTATAGTGTCGTGGTGTATAGTGTCGCGGAGTATAGTGTCGTGGTGTATAGTGTCGTGGAGTATAGTGTCGTAGTGTATAGTGTCGCGGAGTATAGTGAAGTGGTGTATAGTGTCGTGGAGTATAGTGTCGTGGTGTATAGTGTCGTGGTATATAGTGTCGCTGAGTATAGTGTCGTGGAGTATAATGTCGTGGAGTATAGTGTCGCGGAGTATAGTGTCGGGGTGTATAGTGTCGTGGAGTATAGTGTCGTGGTGTATAGTGTCGTGGAGTATAGTGTCGTGGTGTATAGTGTCGCGGAGTATAGTGTCGCGGAGTATAGTGTCGTGGTGTATAGTGTCGTGGAGTATAGTGTCGCGGATTATAGTGTCGTGGTGTATAGTGTAGCGGAGTATAGTGGCGTGGTGTATAGTGTCGTGGTGTATAGTGTCGCGGAGTATAGTGTCGTGGTGTATAGTGTCGTGGAGTATAGTGAAGTGGTGTATAGTGTCGCGGAGTATAGTGTCGTGGTGTATAGTGTCGCGGAGTATAGTGTCGTGGCGTATAATGTCGTGGAGTATAGTCTCGTGGTGTATAGTGTCGTGGTGCGGAGTATAGTGAGGTGGTGTATAGTGTCGTGGTGTATAGTGTCGTGGTGTATAGTGTCGTGGTGTATAGTGTCGCGGAGTATAGTGAAGTGGTGTATAGTGTCGTGGTGTATAGTGTCGTGGAGTATAGTGTCGTGGTGTATATTGTCGCGGAGTATAGTGTCGTGGTGTATAGTGTCGTGGAGTATAATGTCGTGGAGTATAGTGTCGCGGAGAATAGTGTCGTGGAGTATAGTGTCGTGGAGTATAGTGTCGTGGAGTATAGTGAAGTGGTGTATAGTGTCGCGGAGTATAGTGTCGTGGTGTATAGTGTCGTGGTGTATAGTGTCGCGGAGTATAGTGTCGTGGTGTATAGTGTCGTGGAGTATAGTGTCGTGGTGTATGGTGTCGCGGAGTATAGTGTCGTGGTGTATAGTGTCGTGGTGTATAGTGTCGCGGAGTATAGTGTCGTGGTGTATAGTGTCGTGGAGTATAGTGAAGTGGTGTATAGTGTCGCGGAGTATAGTGTCGTGGTGTATAGTGTCGCGGAGTATAGTGTCGTTGTGTATAGTGTCGTGGAGTATAGTGTCGTGGTGCAGAGTGTCGCGGAGTATAGTGAAGTGGTGTATAGTGTCGTAGGTGTATAGTGTCGTTGAGTATAGTGTCGTGGTGTATAGTGTCGCGGAGAATAGTGTCGTGGTGTATAGTGTCGCGGAGTATAGTGTCGTGGAGTATAGTGTCGTGGAGTATAGTGTCGTGGAGTATAGTGAAGTGGTGTATAGTGTCGCGGAGTATAGTGTCGTGGTGTATAGTGTCGTGGTGTATAGTGTCGCGGAGTATAGTGTCGTGGTGTATAGTGTCGTGGAGTATAGTGTCGTGGTGTATAGTGTCGCGGAGTATAGTGTCGTGGTGTATAGTGTCGTGGTGTATAGTGTCGTGGTGTATAGTGTCGCGGAGTATAGTGAAGTGGTGTATAGTGTCGTGGAGTATAGTGAAGTGGTGTATAGTGTCGCTGAGTATAGTGTCGTGGTGTAGAGTGTCGCGGAGTATAGTGTCGTGGTGTATAGTGTCGTGGAGTATAGTGTCGTGGTGTATAGTGTCGCGGAGTATAGTGTCGTGGTGTATAGTGTCGTGGTGTGTAGTGTCGTGGAGTATAGTGTCGTGGTGTATAGTGTCGTGGAGTATAGTGAAGTGGTGTATAGTGTCGCGGAGTGTAGTGTCGTGGTGTATAGTGTCGCGGAGTATAGTGTCGTGGTGTATAGTGTCGTGGAGTATAGTGTCGTGGTGTATAGTGTCGCGGAGTATAGTGAAGTGGTGTATAGTGTCGTGGTGTATAGTGTCGCGGAGTATAGTGTCGTGGATGTATAGTGTCGTGGAGTATAGTGAAGTGGTGTATAGTGACGCGGAGTATAGTGTCGTGGTGTATAGTGTCGCGGAGTATAGTGAAGTGGTGTATAGTGTCGTGGAGTATAGTGTCGTGGTGTATAGTGTCGCGGAGTATAGTGAAGTGGTGTATAGTGTCGTGGAGTATAGTGTCGTGGTGTATAGTGTCGCGGAGTATAGTGTCGTGGTGTATAGTGTCGTGGAGTATAGTGTCGTAGTGTATAGTGTCGCGGAGTATAGTGAAGTGGTGTATAGTGTCGTGGAGTATAGTGTCGTGGTGTATAGTGTCGTGGTATATAGTGTCGCTGAGTATAGTGTCGTGGTGTATAGTGTCGTGGAGTATAGTGTCGTGGTGTATAGTGTCGCGGAGTATAGTGTCGCGGAGTATAGTGTCGTGGTGTATAGTGTCGTGGAGTATAGTGTCGCGGATTATAGTGTCGTAGTGTATAGTGTAGCGGAGTATAGTGTCGTGGTGTATAGTGTCGTGGTGTATAGTGTCGCGGAGTATAGTGTCGTGGTGTATAGTGTCGTGGAGCACAGTGTCGTGGTGTATGGTGTCGCGGATTATAGTGTCGTGGTGTATAGTGTCGTGGTGTATAGTGTCGCGGAGTATAGTGTCGTGGTGTATAGTGTCGTGGAGTATGGTGAAGTGGTGTATAGTGTCGCGGAGTATGGTGTCGTGGTGTATAGTGTCGCGGAGTATAGTGTCGTGGTGTATAGTGTCGTGGAGTATAGTGTCGTGGAGTATAGTGTCGTGGAGTATAGTGAAGTGGTGTATAGTGTCGCGGAGTATAGTGTCGTGGTGTATAGTGTCGTGGTGTATAGTGTCGCGGAGTATAGTGTCGTGGTGTATAGTGTCGTGGAGTATAGTGTCGTGGTGTATAGTGTCGCGGAGTATAGTGTCGTGGTGTATAGTGTCGTGGTGTATAGTGTCGTGGTGTATAGTGTCGCGGAGTATAGTGAAGTGGTGTATAGTGTCGTGGAGTATAGTGAAGTGGTGTATAGTGTCGCTGAGTATAGTGTCGTGGTGTAGAGTGTCGCGGAGTATAGTGTCGTGGTGTATAGTGTCGTGGAGTATAGTGTCGTGGTGTATAGTGTCGCGGAGTATAGTGTCGTGGTGTATAGTGTCGTGGTGTGTAGTGTCGTGGAGTATAGTGTCGTGGTGTATAGTGTCGTGGAGTATAGTGAAGTGGTGTATAGTGTCGCGGAGTGTAGTGTCGTGGTGTATAGTGTCGCGGAGTATAGTGTCGTGGTGTATAGTGTCGTGGAGTATAGTGTCGTGGTGTATAGTGTCGCGGAGTATAGTGAAGTGGTGTATAGTGTCGTGGTGTATAGTGTCGCGGAGTATAGTGTCGTGGTGTATAGTGTCGTGGAGTATAGTGAAGTGGTGTATAGTGACGCGGAGTATAGTGTCGTGGTGTATAGTGTCGCGGAGTATAGTGAAGTGGTGTATAGTGTCGTGGAGTATAGTGTCGTGGTGTATAGTGTCGCGGAGTATAGTGAAGTGGTGTATAGTGTCGTGGAGTATAGTGTCGTGGTGTATAGTGTCGCGGAGTATAGTGTCGTAGTGTATTGTGTCGTGGAGTATAGTGTCGTAGTGTATAGTGTCGCGGAGTATAGTGAAGTGGTGTATAGTGTCGTGGAGTATAGTGTCGTGGTGTATAGTGTCGTGGTATATAGTGTCGCTGAGTATAGTGTCGTGGTGTATAGTGTCGTGGAGTATAGTGTCGTGGTGTATAGTGTCGCGGAGTATAGTGTCGCGGAGTATAGTGTCGTGGTGTATAGTGTCGTGGAGTATAGTGTCGCGGATTATAGTGTCGTAGTGTATAGTGTAGCGGAGTATAGTGTCGTGGTGTATAGTGTCGTGGTGTATAGTGTCGCGGAGTATAGTGTCGTGGTGTATAGTGTCGTGGAGTACAGTGTCGTGGTGTATGGTGTCGCGGATTATAGTGTCGTGGTGTATAGTGTCGTGGTGTATAGTGTCGCGGAGTATAGTGTCGTGGTGTATAGTGTCGTGGAGTATAGTGAAGTGGTGTATAGTGTCGCGGAGTATGGTGTCGTGGTGTATAGTGTCGCGGAGTATAGTGTCGTGGTGTATAGTGTCGTGGAGTATAGTGTCGTGGTGTATAGTGTCGCTGAGTATAGTGTCGTGGTGTTTAGCGGCGTGGTGTGTAGTGTCGCGGAGTATAGTGTCGTGGTGTATAGTGTCGTTGAGTATAGTGAAGTGGTGTATAGTGTCGTGGAGTATAGTGTCGTGGTGTATAGTGTCGCGGAGTATAGTGTCGTGGTGTATAGTGTCGTGGTGTATAGTGTCGCGGAGTATAGTGTCGTGGTGTATAGTGTCGTGGAGTATAGTGAAGTGGTGTATAGTGTCGCGGAGTATAGTGTCGTGGTGTATAGTGTCGCGGAGTATAGTGTCGTGGTGTATAGTGTCGTGGAGTATAGTGTCGTGGTGTATAGTGTCGCGGAGTATAGTGAAGTGGTGTATAGTGTCGTGGTGTATAGTGTCGTGGAGTATAGTGTTGTGGTGTATAGTGTCGCGGAGTATAGTGTCGTGGTGTATAGTGTCGTGGAGTATAGTGTCGTGGTGTATAGTGTCGCGGAGTATAGTGTCGTGGTGTATAGTGTCGTGGTGTATAGTGTCGCGGAGTATAGTGTCGTGGTGTATAGTGTCGTGGAGTATAGTGAAGTGGTGTATAGTGTCGCGGAGTATAGTGTCGTGGTGTATAGTGTCGCGGAGTATAGTGTCGTGGTGTATAGTGTCGTGGAGTATAGTGTCGTGGTGCAGAGTGTCGCGGAGTATAGTGAAGTGGTGTATAGTGTCGTAGTGTATAGTGTCGTTGAGTATAGTGTCGTGGTGTATAGTGTCGCGGAGAATAGTGTCGTGGTGTATAGTGTCGCGGAGTATAGTGTCGTGGAGTTTAGTGTCGTGGAGTATAGTGTCGTGGAGTATAGTGAAGTGGTGTATAGTGTCGCGGAGTATAGTGTCGTGGTGTATAGTGTCGTGGTGTATAGTGTCGCGGAGTATAGTGTCGTGGTGTATAGTGTCGTGGAGTATAGTGTCGTGGTGTATAGTGTCGAGGAGTATAGTGTCGTGGTGTATAGTGTCGTGGTGTATAGTGTCGTGGTGCATAGTGTCGCAGAGTATAGTGAAGTGGTGTATAGTGTCGTGGAGTATAGTGAAGTGGTGTATAGTGTCGCTGAGTATAGTGTCGTGGTGTAGAGTGTCGCGGAGTATAGTGTCGTGGTGTATAGTGTCGTGGAGTATAGTGTCGTGGTGTATAGTGTCGCGGAGTATAGTGTCGTGGTGTATAGTGTCGTGGTGTGTAGTGTCGTGGAGTATAGTGTCGTGGTGTATAGTGTCGTGGAGTATAGTGAAGTGGTGTATAGTGTCGCGGAGTGTAGTGTCGTGGTGTATAGTGTCGCGGAGTATAGTGTCGTGGTGTATAGTGTCGTGGAGTATAGTGTCGTGGTGTATAGTGTCGCGGAGTATAGTGAAGTGGTGTATAGTGTCGTGGTGTATAGTGTCGCGGAGTATAGTGTCGTGGTGTATAGTGTCGTGGAGTATAGTGAAGTGGTGTATAGTGACGCGGAGTATAGTGTCGTGGTGTATAGTGTCGCGGAGTATAGTGTCGTGGTGTATAGTGTCGTGGAGTATAGTGTCGTGGTGTATAGTGTCGCGGAGTATAGTGAAGTGGTGTATAGTGTCGTGGTGTATAGTGTCGCGGAGTATAGTGTCGTGGTGTATAGTGTCGTGGAGTATAGTGTCGTGGAGTATAGTGTCGTAGTGTATAGTGTCGCGGAGTATAGTGAAGTGCTGTATAGTGTCGTGGAGTATAGTGTCGTGGTGTATAGTGTCGTGGTATATAGTGTCGCTGAGTATAGTGTCGTGGAGTATAATGTCGTGGAGTATAGTGTCGCGGAGTATAGTGTCGGGGTGTATAGTGTCGTGGAGTATAGTGTCGTGGTGTATAGTGTCGTGGAGTATAGTGTCGTGGTGTATAGTGTCGCGGAGTATAGTGTCGCGGAGTATAGTGTCGTGGTGTATAGTGTCGTGGAGTATAGTGTCGCGGATTATAGTGTCGTGGTGTATAGTGTAGCGGAGTATAGTGGCGTGGTGTATAGTGTCGTGGTGTATAGTGTCGCGGAGTATAGTGTCGTGGTGTATAGTGTCGTGGAGTATAGTGAAGTGGTGTATAGTGTCGCGGAGTATAGTGTCGTGGTGTATAGTGTCGCGGAGTATAGTGTCGTGGCGTATAATGTCGTGGAGTATAGTCTCGTGGTGTATAGTGTCGTGGTGCGGAGTATAGTGAGGTGGTGTATAGTGTCGTGGTGTATAGTGTCGTGGTGTATAGTGTCGTGGTGTATAGTGTCGCGGAGTATAGTGAAGTGGTGTATAGTGTCGTGGAGTACAGTGTCGTGGTGTATAGTGTCGTGGTGTATAGTGTCGCGGAGTATAGTGTCGTGGTGTATAGTGTCGCGGAGTATAGTGTCGTGGTGTATAGTGTCGTGGTGTATAGTGTCGCGGAGTATAGTGTCGTGGTGTATAGTGTCGCGGAGTATAGTGAAGTGGTGTATAGTGTCGTGGAGTACAGTGTCGTGGTGTATAGTGTCGTGGTGTATAGTGTCGCGGAGTATAGTGTCGTGATGTATAGTGTCGCGGAGTATAGTGTCGTGGTGTATAGTGTCGTGGTGTATAGTGTCGCGGAGTATAGTGTCGTGGTGTATAGTGTCGTGGAGTATAGTGAAGTGGTGTATAGTGTCGCGGAGTATAGTGTCGTGGTGTATAGTGTCGCGGAGTATAGTGTCGTGGTGTATAGTGTCGTAGAGTATAGTGTCGTGGTGTATAGTGTAGCGGAGTATAGTGTCGTGGTGTATAGTGTCGTGGTGTGTAGTGTCGCGGAGTATAGTGTCGTGGTGTATAGTGTCGTGGAGTATAGTGAAGTGGTGTATAGTGTCGCGGAGTATAGTGTCGCGGTGTATAGTGTCGCGGAGTATAGTGTCGTGGTGTATAGTGTCGTGGAGTATAGTGTCGTGGTGTATAGTGTCGCGGAGTACAGTGTCGTGGTGTATAGTGTCGTGGTGTATAGTGTCGCGGAGTATAGTGTAGTGGTGTATAGTGTCGTGGGGTATAGTGAAGTGGTGTATAGTGTCGCGGAGTATAGTGTCGTGGTGTATAGTGTCGCGGAGTATAGTGTCGTGGTGTATAGTGTCGCGGAGTATAGTGTCGTGGTGTATAGTGTCGTGGAGTATAGTGTAGTGGTGTATAGTGTCGCGGAGTATAGTGAAGTGGTGTATAGTGTCGTGGTGTATAGTGTCGCGGAGTATAGTGTCGTGGTGTATAGTGTCGTGGAGTACAGTGTCGTGGTGTATGGTGTCGCGGAATATAGTGTCGTGGTGTATAGTGTCGTGGTGTATAGTGTCGCGGAGTATAGTGTCGTGGTGTATAGTGTCGTGGAGTATAGTGAAGTGGTGCATAGTGTCGCGGAGTATGGTGTCGTGGTGTATAGTGTCGCGGAGTATAGTGTCGTGGTGTATAGTGTCGTGGAGTATAGTGTCGTGGTGTATAGTGTCGCTGAGTATAGTGTCGTGGTGTTTAGCGGCGTGGTGTGTAGTGTCGCGGAGTATAGTGTCGTGGTGTATAGTGTCGTTGAGTATAGTGAAGTGGTGTATAGTGTCGTGGAGTATAGTGTCGTGGTGTATAGTGTCGCGGAGTATAGTGTCGTGGTGTATAGTGTCGTGGTGTATAGTGTCGCGGAGTATAGTGTCGTGGTGTATAGTGTCGTGGAGTATAGTGAAGTGGTGTATAGTGTCGCGGAGTATAGTGTCGTGGTGTATAGTGTCGTGGAGTATAGTGTCGTGGTGTATAGTGTCGCGGAGTATAGTGAAGTGGTGTATAGTGTCGTGGTGTATAGTGTCGTGGAGTATAGTGTTGTGGTGTATAGTGTCGCGGAGTATAGTGTCGTGGTGTATAGTGTCGTGGAGTATAGTGTCGTGGTGTATAGTGTCGCGGAGTATAGTGTCGTGGTGTATAGTGTCGTGGTGTATAGTGTCGCGGAGTATAGTGTCGTGGTGTATAGTGTCGTGGAGTATAGTGAAGTGGTGTATAGTGTCGCGGAGTATAGTGTCGTGGTGTATAGTGTCGCGGAGTATAGTGTCGTGGTGTATAGTGTCGTGGAGTATAGTGTCGTGGTGCAGAGTGTCGCGGAGTATAGTGAAGTGGTGTATAGTGTCGTAGTGTATAGTGTCGTTGAGTATAGTGTCGTGGTGTATAGTGTCGCGGAGAATAGTGTCGTGGTGTATAGTGTCGCGGAGTATAGTGCGGTGGAGTATAGTGTCGTGGAGTATAGTGTCGTGGAGTATAGTGAAGTGGTGTATAGTGTCGCGGAGTATAGTGTCGTGGTGTATAGTGTCGTGGCGTATAGTGTCGCGGAGTATAGTGTCGTGGTGTATAGTGTCGTGGAGTATAGTGTCGTGGTGTATAGTGTCGTGGTGTATAGTGTCGTGGTGTATAGTGTCGCGGAGTATAGTGAAGTGGTGTATAGTGTCGTGGAGTATAGTGAAGTGGTGTATAGTGTCGCTGAGTATAGTGTCGTGGTGTAGAGTGTCGCGGAGTATAGTGTCGTGGTGTATAGTGTCGTGGAGTATAGTGTCGTGGTGTATAGTGTCGCGGAGTATAGTGTCGTGGTGTATAGTGTCGTGGTGTGTAGTGTCGTGGTGTATAGTGTCGTGGTGTGTAGTGTCGTGGAGTATAGTGTCGTGGTGTATAGTGTCGTGGAGTATAGTGAAGTGGTGTATAGTGTCGCGGAGTGTAGTGTCGTGGTGTATAGTGTCGCGGAGTATAGTGTCGTGGTGTGTAGTGTCGTGGAGTATAGTGTCGTGGTGTATAGTGTCGTGGAGTATAGTGAAGTGGTGTATAGTGTCGCGGAGTGTAGTGTCGTGGTGTATAGTGTCGCGGAGTATAGTGTCGTGGTGTATAGTGTCGTGGAGTATAGTGTCGTGGTGTATAGTGTCGTGGAGTATAGTGAAGTGGTGTATAGTGTCGTGGTGTATAGTGTCGCGGAGTATAGTGTCGTGGTGTATAGTGTCGTGGAGTATAGTGAAGTGGTGTATAGTGACGCGGAGTATAGTGTCGTGGTGTATAGTGTCGCGGAGTATAGTGAAGTGGTGTATAGTGTCGTGGAGTATAGTGTCGTGGTGTATAGTGTCGCGGAGTATAGTGAAGTGGTGTATAGTGTCGTGGAGTATAGTGTCGTGGTGTATAGTGTCGCGGAGTATAGTGTCGTGGTGTATAGTGTCGTGGAGTATAGTGTCGTAGTGTATAGTGTCGCGGAGTATAGTGAAGTGGTGTATAGTGTCGTGGAGTATAGTGTCGTGGTGTATAGTGTCGTGGTATATAGTGTCGCTGAGTATAGTGTCGTGGAGTATAATGTCGTGGAGTATAGTGTCGTGGAGTATAGTGTCGCGGAGTATAGTGAAGTGGTGTATAGTGTCGTGGAGTATAGTGTCGTGGTGTATAGTGTCGTGGAGTATAGTGTCGTGGTGTATTGTGTCGTAGAGTATAGTGTCGTGGTGTATAGTGTCACGGAGTAGAGTGAAGTGGTGTATAGTGTCGTGGAGTATAGTGTCGTGGTGTATAGTGTCGCGGAGTATAGTGTCGGGGTGTATAGTGTCGTGGAGTATAGTGTAGTGGTGTATAGTGTCGTGGAGTATAGTGTCGTGGTGTATAGTGTCGCGGAGTATACTGTCGCGGAGTATAGTGTCGTGGTGTATAGTGTCGTGTAGTATAGTGTCGCGGATTATAGTGTCGTAGTGTATAGTGTAGCGGAGTATAGTGTCGTGGTGTATAGTGTCGTGGTGTATAGTGTCGCGGAGTATAGTGAAGTGGTGTATAGTGTCGTGGAGTATAGTGTCGTGGTGTATAGTGTCGCGGAGTATAGTGTCGTGGTGTATAGTGTCGTGGAGTATAGTGTCGTGGTGTATAGTGTCGCGGAGTATAGTGAAGTGGTGTATAGTGTCGTGGAGTACAGTGTCGTGGTGTATAGTGTCGTGGTGTATAGTGTCGCGGAGTATAGTGTCGTGGTGTATAGTGTCGTGGAGTATAGTGAAGTGGTGTATAGTGTCGCGGAGTATAGTGTCGTGGTGTATAGTGTCGCGGAGTATAGTGTCGTGGTGTATAGTGTCGTAGAGTATAGTGTCGTGGTGTATAGTGTCGCGGAGTATAGTGTCGTGGTGTATAGTGTCGTGGAGTATAGTGAAGTGGTGTATAGTGTCGCGGAGTATAGTGTCGCGGTGTATAGTGTCGCGGAGTATAGTGTCGTGGTGTATAGTGTCGTGGAGTATAGTGTCGTGGTGTATAGTGTAGCGGAGTATAGTGTCGTGGTGTATAGTGTCGTGGTGTATAGTGTGGCGGAGTATAGTGTAGTGGTGTATAGTGTCGTGGAGTATAGTGAAGTGGTGTATAGTGTCGCGGAGTATAGTGTCGTGGTGTATAGTGTCGCGGAGTATAGTGTCGTGGTGTATAGTGTCGTGGAGTATAGTGTAGTGGTGTATAGTGTCGCGGGGTATAGTGAAGTGGTGTATAGTGTCGTGGTGTATAGTGTCGTGGAGTATTGTGAAGTGGTGTATAGTGTCGCGGAGTATAGGGTCGTGGTGTATAGTGTCGCGGAGTATAGTGTCGTGGTGTATAGTGTCGTGGAGTATAGTGTCGTGGTGTATAGTGTCGCGGAGTATAGTGAAGTGGTGTATAGTGTCGTGGAGTATAGTGTCGTGGTGTATAGTGTCGTGGAGTATAGTGTCGTGGTGTATAGTGTCGTGGAGTAAAGTGTCGTGGTGTATATTGTCGCGGAGTATAGTGAAGTGGTGTATAGTGTCGTGGAGTATAGTGTCGTGGTGTATAGTTTCGCGGAGTATAGTATCGGGGTGTATAGTGTCGTGGAGTATAGTGTCGTGGTGTATAGTGTCGTGGAGTATAGTGTCGTGGTGTATAGTGTCGCGGAGTATAGTGTCGCGGAGTATAGTGTCGTGGTGTATAGTGTCGTGGAGTATAGTGTCGCGGATTGTAGTGTCGTAGTGTATAGTGTAGCGGAGTATAGTGTCGTGGTGTATAGTGTCGTGGTGTATAGTGTCGCGGAGTATAGTGTCGTGGTGTATAGTATCGTGGAGTATAGTGTCGTGGTGTATAGTGTCGCGGAGTATAGTGTCGTGGTGTATAGTGTCGTGGTGTATAGTGTCGCGGAGTATAGTGTCGTGGTGTATAGTGTCGTGGAGTATAGTGAAGTGGTGTATAGTGTCGCGGATTATAGTGTCGTGGTGTATAGTGTCGCGGAGTATAGTGTCGTGGTGTATAGTGTCGTGGAGTATAGTGTCGTGGTGTATAGTGTCGCGGAGTGTTGTGTCGTGGTTTATAGTGTCGCGGAGTATAGGGTTGTGGTGTATAGTGTCGTGGAGTATAGTGTAGTGGTGTATAGTGTCGCGGAGTATAGTGAAGTGGTGTATAGTGTCGTGGTGTATAGTGTCGCGGAAAATAGTGTCGTGGTGTATAGTGTCGTGGAGTATAGTGAAGTGGTGTATAGTGTCGCGGAGTATAGTGTCGTGGTGTATAGTGTCGCGGAGTATAGTGTCGTGGTGTATAGTGTCGTGGAGTATAGTACCGTGGTGTATAGTGTCGCGGAGTATAGTGAAGTGGTGTATAGTGTCGTGGAGTATAGTGTCGTGGTGTATAGTGTCGCGGAGTATAGTGTCGTGGTGTATAGTGTCGTGGAGTATAGTGTCGTGGTGTATAGTGTCGCGAAGTATAGTGAAGTGGTGTATAGTGTCGTGGAGTATAGTGTCGTGGTGTATAGTGTCGCGGAGTATAGTGTCGGGGTGTATAGTGTCGTGGTGTGTAGTGTCGTGGAGTATAGTGTCGTGGTGTATAGTGTCGTGGAGTATAGTGAAGTGGTGTATATTGTCGCGGAGTATAGTGTCGTGGTGTTTAGCGGCGTGGTGTGTAGTGTCGCGGAGTATAGTGTCGTGGTGTATAGTGTCGCGGAGTATAGTGAAGTGGTGTATAGTGTCGTGGAGTATAGTGTCGTGGTGTATAGTGTCGCGGAGTATAGTGTCGGGGTGTATAGTGTCGTGGAGTATAGTGTCGTGGTGTATAGTGTCGTGGAGTATAGTATCGTGGTGTATAGTGTCGCGGAGTATAGTGTCGCGGAGTATAGTGTCGTGGTGTATAGTGTCGTGTAGTATAGTGTCGCGGATTATAGTGTCGTAGTGTATAGTGTATCGGAGTATAGTGTCGTGGTGTATAGTGTCGTGGTGTATAGTGTCGCGGAGTATAGTGAAGTGGTGTATAGTGTCGTGGAGTATAGTGTCGTGGTGTATAGTGTCGCGGAGTATAGTGTCGTGGTGTATAGTGTCGTGGAGTATAGTGTCGTGGTGTATAGTGTCGCGGAGTTTAGTGAAGTGGTGTATAGTGTCGTGGAGTATAGTGTCGTGGTGTATAGTGTCGTGGTGTATAGTGTCGCGGAGTATAGTGTCGTGGTGTATAGTGTCGTGGAGTATAGTGAAGTGGTGTATAGTGTCGCGGAGTATAGTGTCGTGGTGTATAGTGTCGCGGAGTATAGTGTCGTGGTGTATAGTGTCGTAGAGTATAGTGTCGTGGTGTATAGTGTAGCGGAGTATAGTGTCGTGGTGTATAGTGTCGTGGTGTGTAGTGTCGCGGAGTATAGTGTCGTGGTGTATAGTGTCGTGGAGTATAGTGAAGTGGTGTATAGTGTCGCGGAGTATAGTGTCGCGGTGTATAGTGTCGCGGAGTATAGTGTCGTGGTGTATAGTGTCGTGGAGTATAGTGTCGTGGTGTATAGTGTCGCGGAGTATAGTGGCGTGGTGTATAGTGTCGTGGTGTATAGTGTCGCGGAGTATAGTGTAGTGGTGTATAGTGTCGTGGGGTATAGTGAAGTGGTGTATAGTGTCGCGGAGTATAGTGTCGTGGTGTATAGTGTCGCGGAGTATAGTGTCGTGGTGTATAGAGTCGCGGAGTATAGTGTCGTGGTGTATAGTGTCGTGGAGTATAGTGTAGTGGTGTATAGTGTCGCGGAGTATAGTGAAGTGGTGTATAGTGTCGTGGTGTATAGTGTCGCGGAGTATAGTGTCGTGGTGTATAGTGTCGTGGAGTATAGTGAAGTGGTGTATAGTGTCGCGGAGTATAGGGTCGTGGTGTATAGTGTCGCGGAGTATAGTGTCGTGGTGTATAGTGTCGTGGAGTATAGTGTCGTGGTGTATAGTGTCGCGGAGTATAGTGAAGTGGTGTATAGTGTCGTGGAGTATAGTGTCGTGGTGTATAGTGTCGTGGAGTATAGTGTCGTGGTGTATAGTGTCGCAGAGTATAGTGAAGTGGTGTATAGTGTCGTGGTGTATAGTGTCGCGGAGTATAGTGTCGTGGTGTATAGTGTCGTGGAGTATAGTGAAGTGGTGTATAGTGTCGCGGAGAATAGTGTCGTGGTGTATAGTGTCGCGGAGTATAGTGTCGTGGTGTATAGTGTCGTGGAGTATAGTACCGTGGTGTATAGTGTCGCGGAGTATAGTGAAGTGGTGTATAGTGTCGTGGAGTATAGTGTCGTGGTGTATAGTGTCGCGGAGTATAGTGTCGTGGTGTATAGTGTCGTGGAGTATAGTGTCGTGGTGTATAGTGTCGCGAAGTATAGTGAAGTGGTGTATAGTGTCGTGGAGTACAGTGTCGTGGTGTATAGTGTCGCGGAGTATAGTGTCGGGGTGTATAGTGTCGTGGTGTGTAGTGTCGTGGAGTATAGTGTCGTGGTGTATAGTGTCGTGGAGTATAGTGAAGTGGTGTATAGTGTCGCGGAGTGTAGTGTCGTGGTGTATAGTGTCGCGGAGTATAGTGTCGTGGTGTATAGTGTCGTGGAGTATAGTGTCGTGGTGTATAGTGTCGCGGAGTATAGTGAAGTGGTGTATAGTGTCGTTGTGTATAGTGTCGCGGAGTATAGTGTCGTGGTGTATAGTGTCGTGGAGTATAGTGAAGTGGTGTATAGTGTCGCGGAGTATAGTGTCGTGGTGTATAGTGTCGCGGAGTATAGTGTGGTGTATAGTGTCGTGGAGTATAGTGTCGTGGTGTATAGTGTCGTGGAGTATAGTGAAGTGGTGTATAGTGTCGTGGAGTATAGTGTCGTGGTGTATAGTGTCGTGGAGTATAGTGTCGTGGTGTATTGTGTCGTGGAGTATAGTGTCGTGGTGTATAGTGTCGCGGGGAGTATAGTGAATTGGTGTATAGTGTCGTGGAGTATAGTGTCGTGGTGTATAGTGTCGCGGAGTGTAGTATCGGGGTGTATAGTGTCGTGGAGTATAGTGTCGAGGTGTATAGTGTCGTGGAGTATAGTGTCGTGGTGTATAGTGTCGCGGAGTATAGTGTCGCGGAGTATAGTGTCGTGGTGTATAGTGTCGTTAAGTATAGTGTCGCGGATTATAGTGTCGTAGTGTATAGTGTAGTGGAGTATAGTGTCGTGGTGTATAGTGTCGTGGTGTATAGTGTCGCGGAGTATAGTGTCGTGGTGTATAGTGTCGTGGAGTATAGTGAAGTGGTGTATAGGGTCGCGGAGTATAGTGTCGTGGTGTATAGTGTCGCAGAGTATAGTGTCGTGGTGTATAGTGTCGTGGAGTATAGTGTCGTGGTGTATAGTGTCGTGGAGTATAGTGTAGTGGTGTATAGTGTCGCGGAGTATAGTGAAGTGGTGTATAGTGTCGTGGTGTATAGTGTCGCGGAGTATAGTGTCGTGGTGTATAGTGTCGTGGAGTATAGTGAAGTGGTGTATAGTGTCGCGGAGTATAGGGTCGTGGTGTATAGTGTCGCGGAGTATAGTGTCGTGGTGTATAGTGTCGTGGAGTATAGTGTCGTGGTGTATAGTGTCGCGGAGTATAGTGAAGTGGTGTATAGTGTCGTGGAGTATAGTGTCGTGGTGTATAGTGTCGTTGAGTATAGTGTCGTGGTGTATAGTGTCGCGGAGTATAGTGAAGTGGTGTATAGTGTCGTGGAGTATAGTGTCGGGGTGTATAGTGTCGCGGAGTATAGTATCGGGGTGTATAGTGTCGTGGAGTATAGTGTCGTGGTGTATAGTGTCGTGGAGTATAGTGTCGTGGTGTATAGTGTCGTGGAGTATAGTGTCGCGGAGTATAGTGTCGTGGTGTATACTGTCGTGGAGTATAGTGTCGCGGATTATAGTGTCGTAGTGTATAGTGTAGCGGAGTATAGTGTCGTGGTGTATAGTGTCGTGGTGTATAGTGTCGCGGAGTATAGTGTCGTGGTGTATAGTGTCGTGGAGTATAGTGAAGTGGTGTATAATGTCGCGGAGTATAGTGTCGTGGTGTATAGTGTCGCGGAGTATAGTGTCGTGGTGTATAGTATCGTGGAGTATAGTGTCGTGATGTATAGTGTCGCGGAGTATAGTGTCGTGGTGTATAGTGTCGTGGTGTATAGTGTCGCGGAGTATAGTGTCGTGGTGTATAGTGTCGTGGAGTATAGTGAAGTGGTGTATAGTGTCGCGGATTATAGTGTCGTGGTGTATAGTGTCGCGGAGTATAGTGTCGTGGTGTATAGTGTCGTGGAGTATAGTGTCGTGGTGTATAGTGTCGCGGAGTGTTGTGTCGTGGTTTATAGTGTCGCGGAGTATAGTGTTGTGGTGTATAGTGTCGTGGAGTATAGTGTCGTAGTGTATAGTGTCGCGGAGTATAGTGAAGTGGTGTATAGTGTCGTGGTGTATAGTGTCGCGGAGTATAGTGTCGTGGTGTATAGTGTCGTGGAGTATAGTGAAGTGGTGTATAGTGTCGCGGAGAATAGTGTCGTGGTGTATAGTGTCGCGGAGTATAGTGTCGTGGTGTATAGTGTCGTGGAGTATAGTACCGTGGTGTATAGTGTCGCGGAGTATAGTGAAGTGGTGTATAGTGTCGTGGAGTATAGTGTCGTGGTGTATAGTGTCGCGGAGTATAGTGTCGTGGTGTATAGTGTCGTGGAGTATAGTGTCGTGGTGTATAGTGTCGCGAAGTATAGTGAAGTGGTGTATAGTGTCGTGGAGTATAGTGTCGTGGTGTATAGTGTCGCGGAGTATAGTGTCGGGGTGTATAGTGTCGTGGAGTATAGTGAAGTGGTGTATAGTGTCGCGGAGTGTAGTGTCGTGGTGTATAGTGTCGCGGAGTATAGTGAAGTGGTGTATAGTGTCGTGGTGTATAGTGTCGCGGAGTATAGTGTCGTGGTGTATAGTGTCGTGGAGTATAGTGAAGTGGTGTATAGTGTCGCGGAGTATAGTGTCGTGGTGTATAGTGTCGCGGAGTATAGTGTGGTGTATAGTGTCGTGGAGTATAGTGTCGTGGTGTATAGTGTCGCGGAGTATAGTGAAGTGGTGTATAGTGTCGTGGAGTATAGTGTCGTGGTGTATAGTGTCGTGGAGTATAGTGTCGTGGTGTATTGTGTCGTGGAGTATAGTGTCGTGGTGTATAGTGTCTCGGGGAGTATAGTGAATTGGTGTATAGTGTCGTGGAGTATAGTGTCGTGGTGTATAGTGTCGTGGAGTATAGTGAAGTGGTGTATAGTGTCGCGGAGTGTAGTGTCGTGGTGTATAGTGTCGCGGAGTATAGTGTCGTGGTGTATAGTGTCGTGGAGTATAGTGTCGTGGTGTATAGTGTCGCTGAGTATAGTGAAGTGGTGTATAGTGTCGTTGTGTATAGTGTCGCGGAGTATAGTGTCGTGGTGTATAGTGTCGTGGAGTATAGTGAAGTGGTGTATAGTGTCGCGGAGTATAGTGTCGTGGTGTATAGTGTCGCGGAGTATAGTGTGGTGTATAGTGTCGTGGAGTATAGTGTCGTGGTGTATAGTGTCGTGGAGTATAGTGAAGTGGTGTATAGTGTCGTGGAGTATAGTGTCGTGGTGTATAGTGTCGTGGAGTATAGTGTCGTGGTGTATTGTGTCGTGGAGTATAGTGTCGTGGTGTATAGTGTCGCGGGGAGTATAGTGAATTGGTGTATAGTGTCGTGGAGTATAGTGTCGTGGTGTATAGTGTCGCGGAGTGTAGTATCGGGGTGTATAGTGTCGTGGAGTATAGTGTCGAGGTGTATAGTGTCGTGGAGTATAGTGTCGTGGTGTATAGTGTCGCGGAGTATAGTGTCGCGGAGTATAGTGTCGTGGTGTATAGTGTCGTTAAGTATAGTGTCGCGGATTATAGTGTCGTAGTGTATAGTGTAGCGGAGTATAGTGTCGTGGTGTATTGTGTCGTGGTGTATAGTGTCGCGGAGTATAGTGTCGTGGTGTATAGTGTCGTGGAGTATAGTGAAGTGGTGTATAGGGTCGCGGAGTATAGTGTCGTGGTGTATAGTGTCGCAGAGTATAGTGTCGTGGTGTATAGTGTCGTGGAGTATAGTGTCGTGGTGTATAGTGTCGTGGAGTATAGTGTAGTGGTGTATAGTGTCGCGGAGTATAGTGAAGTGGTGTATAGTGTCGTGGTGTATAGTGTCGCGGAGTATAGTGTCGTGGTGTATAGTGTCGTGGAGTATAGTGAAGTGGTGTATAGTGTCGCGGAGTATAGGGTCGTGGTGTATAGTGTCGCGGAGTATAGTGTCGTGGTGTATAGTGTCGTGGAGTATAGTGTCGTGGTGTATAGTGTCGCGGAGTATAGTGAAGTGGTGTATAGTGTCGTGGAGTATAGTGTCGTGGTGTATAGTGTCGTTGAGTATAGTGTCGTGGTGTATAGTGTCGCGGAGTATAGTGAAGTGGTGTATAGTGTCGTGGAGTATAGTGTCGGGGTGTATAGTGTCGCGGAGTATAGTATCGGGGTGTATAGTGTCGTGGAGTATAGTGTCGTG
>NW_027189164.1:1068738-1116281 GCF_040958095.1 Procambarus clarkii
GTTGATTTGTAGAACCAATTACCGCCTACTGTGGTGGAGGTGGGGTCCTTCAATTGTTTCAAGAGTGGGATGGACATGTATATGAGTGGGATTGGGTGGTTATAAATAGCAGTTGCCTTGTATGGGCCAATAGGCCTTCTGCAGTCACCTTCCTATGCTCATAACTGTTGCACCAACAGAATCTCATTCTTGCTCTAATGATCCATTTGTGAAGATGTGAGTGGTTGTTTGTGTTGAGATATTTTCCATCAATAGCATGTTGATGTTGTCTCACAATCGACTACTATAACAAAATTTATCATAGTACGGGCTATTGCGTGCTGTAGTGGCTCAGTGATATATCCATTTATTTCAGATACTAGGCAAAAACTCCATGTCACCAGACTTCACCTGATATGATTTAGCTCATAAGGCGCCGAACCTACTCAGACCCTCACTTGCTTCCCCAGTTCTTTCCTGGTCGTGCTGTTTGTTTACGCTCGTCCGTTGTTGTAACCATGGCAAAGACTAATCCATTTGAGAAGAGTTACTTCTCACCCCGCAAGATTCAGATGAGAGAGCAAAATACAATTCTGAAGCTCTCCACCGCCAAAATTTCCAAACTCAGGCGCACAAATACGTCCTTGCATCGATATGTTATGTTGAAGAACCTCAAGAAACGGGTGGAGCAGGAGTTAACGATAAACAGGTTAGAATATATGGAAGAATTATTTAACGGTAAGTTCTCCCCTTAGCTTCTTCCTCCTGCTGACCTGAAGGTTTGTTATAAAAAGGATCTGAGTTGTATTGGCCAATAGGCCTTCAACATTTACCTTCATTCTTATGTTCTTAACTAATGTAAGAGCGGAGCCTTTGTTCGATAGTTTCATTAACTTTCATGACATTTATGAAACAAAATTAATGACATTCATAAACTATTGGGTCCATTACCTCCCAGCATCACCTGTAGCCAAGTCTGCAAATGGCTATTGCAAATTAATGCAAATATGACAATGGGATTTGTTTCTCGGACAGTCAGTAATAAATCACCTAGTGCTATATTTTGCAGCCATACCTTGCTCCATTTACATTATCCTGCACTGTTTTTGTCCCAATGGTATACAATTAATAAATTTTCTGGTATTCGTTGCGATTGCGGAGGCGGGTTGCGAAAGGGATCAGGGGGATATAAGAGATATAATTAGCAAGAATTTAAAACCAAAAAATCAAAACAAAAATATTAGTAGAAAGTCAAATAGGACACTAGGATTAATTAATCGTAGCCTTAGTAATAAGAAACCTGGTGTTGTTCTTCAGCTATATATTACTACTGTTAGGCCCCCTGTAGATTATGCAGTTCAGATCGTATCAACATACAATGGAATGGATATTAATTTACTAGAACGTGTCCAGCGTAGGATGACGAAGGTATTCTCGCAAATTAGAAATCTGGCATAGTAAAAAAGATTGACGAAGCTTAAATTACATTATATGGAAAGGCGAAGAATTAGGGTTGACATGATAGGGATGTACAAGTGGGCTAATGGACATAGCAAAAGGGTTATTAATAGGGTATTAAAAGTCTCAACACTCACAGACGAGGAGTAACAAAAACTTGGTGTAAATATGTTGACTGAACCTCACACTAGAAAGTGATGGAACGACGAAGTTCCGGTCCGTCTTGGACCAGTCACAATTCGATCAACACAAGGCAAAACATGAACAAATAGGTATAAATTTGAAAAATTTATATTTAGAAATGGCCTGGGTAAATGTTGGTTTGGTAACAGTGTACACAATTCGAAGGGCAAATTACCGCATAGCATAACAGTTGAAGGATCTCTTGAATTGTTTCAAGCGTAGGGTTTTTATATATATGTGAATGGGGTTGGGTGGATATAAATAGGAACTTCTTCGACGGCGATGCCATCTGCTTTTACCTTCATTCCTATGTTCATATGAATGGACATTCGTATGAACATAGGAATGTTCAAATGAACAAAAAGGGATATTAATAGGGTATTAAAAGTATCAACGCATAATAAAACTCAAAACAATGAATATAAACTGGATAACTATAGATATGGGAATGTTCTGGGTAAATACAGATTCGGTAACAGGACTGTCGATTTGTGGACCCTATTACCGCAAAACATAGGGGGATATTAATAGTAGTATTAAGTGTCAACACAAGACATAACACGAAACAATGAGTATAAATTGGATAAGATTAGATTTATAATAGACATGGGTAAATACTGGTTCGGTAACAGAGTTGTTGATTTGTAGAACCAATTACCGCCTACTGTGGTGGAGGTGGGGTCCTTCAATTGTTTCAAGAGTGGGATGGACATGTATATGAGTGGGATTGGGTGGTTATAAATAGCAGTTGCCTTGTATGGGCCAATAGGCCTTCTGCAGTCACCTTCCTATGCTCATAACTGTTGCACCAACAGAATCTCATTCTTGCTCTAATGATCCATTTGTGAAGATGTGAGTGGTTGTTTGTGTTGAGATATTTTCCATCAATAGCATGTTGATGTTGTCTCACAATCGACTACTATAACAAAATTTATCATAGTACGGGCTATTGCGTGCTGTAGTGGCTCAGTGATATATCCATTTATTTCAGATACTAGGCAAAAACTCCATGTCACCAGACTTCACCTGATATGATTTAGCTCATAAGGCGCCGAACCTACTCAGACCCTCACTTGCTTCCCCAGTTCTTTCCTGGTCGTGCTGTTTGTTTACGCTCGTCCGTTGTTGTAACCATGGCAAAGACTAATCCATTTGAGAAGAGTTACTTCTCACCCCGCAAGATTCAGATGAGAGAGCAAAATACAATTCTGAAGCTCTCCACCGCCAAAATTTCCAAACTCAGGCGCACAAATACGTCCTTGCATCGATATGTTATGTTGAAGAACCTCAAGAAACGGGTGGAGCAGGAGTTAACGATAAACAGGTTAGAATATATGGAAGAATTATTTAACGGTAAGTTCTCCCCTTAGCTTCTTCCTCCTGCTGACCTGAAGGTTTGTTATAAAAAGGATCTGAGTTGTATTGGCCAATAGGCCTTCAACATTTACCTTCATTCTTATGTTCTTAACTAATGTAAGAGCGGAGCCTTTGTTCGATAGTTTCATTAACTTTCATGACATTTATGAAACAAAATTAATGACATTCATAAACTATTGGGTCCATTACCTCCCAGCATCACCTGTAGCCAAGTCTGCAAATGGCTATTGCAAATTAATGCAAATATGACAATGGGATTTGTTTCTCGGACAGTCAGTAATAAATCACCTAGTGCTATATTTTGCAGCCATACCTTGCTCCATTTACATTATCCTGCACTGTTTTTGTCCCAATGGTATACAATTAATAAATTTTCTGGTATTCGTTGCGATTGCGGAGGCGGGTTGCGAAAGGGATCAGGGGGATATAAGAGATATAATTAGCAAGAATTTAAAACCAAAAAATCAAAACAAAAATATTAGTAGAAAGTCAAATAGGACACTAGGATTAATTAATCGTAGCCTTAGTAATAAGAAACCTGGTGTTGTTCTTCAGCTATATATTACTACTGTTAGGCCCCCTGTAGATTATGCAGTTCAGATCGTATCAACATACAATGGAATGGATATTAATTTACTAGAACGTGTCCAGCGTAGGATGACGAAGGTATTCTCGCAAATTAGAAATCTGGCATAGTAAAAAAGATTGACGAAGCTTAAATTACATTATATGGAAAGGCGAAGAATTAGGGTTGACATGATAGGGATGTACAAGTGGGCTAATGGACATAGCAAAAGGGTTATTAATAGGGTATTAAAAGTCTCAACACTCACAGACGAGGAGTAACAAAAACTTGGTGTAAATATGTTGACTGAACCTCACACTAGAAAGTGATGGAACGACGAAGTTCCGGTCCGTCTTGGACCAGTCACAATTCGATCAACACAAGGCAAAACATGAACAAATAGGTATAAATTTGAAAAATTTATATTTAGAAATGGCCTGGGTAAATGTTGGTTTGGTAACAGTGTACACAATTCGAAGGGCAAATTACCGCATAGCATAACAGTTGAAGGATCTCTTGAATGTTTCAAGCGTAGGGTTTTTATATATATGTGAATGGGGTTGGGTGGATATAAATAGGAACTTCTTCGACGGCGATGCCATCTGCTTTTACCTTCATTCCTATGTTCATATGAATGGACATTCGTATGAACATAGGAATGTTCAAATGAACAAAAAGGGATATTAATAGGGTATTAAAAGTATCAACGCATAATAAAACTCAAAACAATGAATATAAACTGGATAACTATAGATATGGGAATGTTCTGGGTAAATACAGATTCGGTAACAGGACTGTCGATTTGTGGACCCTATTACCGCAAAACATAGGGGGATATTAATAGTAGTATTAAGTGTCAACACAAGACATAACACGAAACAATGAGTATAAATTGGATAAGATTAGATTTATAATAGACATGGGTAAATACTGGTTCGGTAACAGAGTTGTTGATTTGTAGAACCAATTACCGCCTACTGTGGTGGAGGTGGGGTCCTTCAATTGTTTCAAGAGTGGGATGGACATGTATATGAGTGGGATTGGGTGGTTATAAATAGCAGTTGCCTTGTATGGGCCAATAGGCCTTCTGCAGTCACCTTCCTATGCTCATAACTGTTGCACCAACAGAATCTCATTCTTGCTCTAATGATCCATTTGTGAAGATGTGAGTGGTTGTTTGTGTTGAGATATTTTCCATCAATAGCATGTTGATGTTGTCTCACAATCGACTACTATAACAAAATTTATCATAGTACGGGCTATTGCGTGCTGTAGTGGCTCAGTGATATATCCATTTATTTCAGATACTAGGCAAAAACTCCATGTCACCAGACTTCACCTGATATGATTTAGCTCATAAGGCGCCGAACCTACTCAGACCCTCACTTGCTTCCCCAGTTCTTTCCTGGTCGTGCTGTTTGTTTACGCTCGTCCGTTGTTGTAACCATGGCAAAGACTAATCCATTTGAGAAGAGTTACTTCTCACCCCGCAAGATTCAGATGAGAGAGCAAAATACAATTCTGAAGCTCTCCACCGCCAAAATTTCCAAACTCAGGCGCACAAATACGTCCTTGCATCGATATGTTATGTTGAAGAACCTCAAGAAACGGGTGGAGCAGGAGTTAACGATAAACAGGTTAGAATATATGGAAGAATTATTTAACGGTAAGTTCTCCCCTTAGCTTCTTCCTCCTGCTGACCTGAAGGTTTGTTATAAAAAGGATCTGAGTTGTATTGGCCAATAGGCCTTCAACATTTACCTTCATTCTTATGTTCTTAACTAATGTAAGAGCGGAGCCTTTGTTCGATAGTTTCATTAACTTTCATGACATTTATGAAACAAAATTAATGACATTCATAAACTATTGGGTCCATTACCTCCCAGCATCACCTGTAGCCAAGTCTGCAAATGGCTATTGCAAATTAATGCAAATATGACAATGGGATTTGTTTCTCGGACAGTCAGTAATAAATCACCTAGTGCTATATTTTGCAGCCATACCTTGCTCCATTTACATTATCCTGCACTGTTTTTGTCCCAATGGTATACAATTAATAAATTTTCTGGTATTCGTTGCGATTGCGGAGGCGGGTTGCGAAAGGGATCAGGGGGATATAAGAGATATAATTAGCAAGAATTTAAAACCAAAAAATCAAAACAAAAATATTAGTAGAAAGTCAAATAGGACACTAGGATTAATTAATCGTAGCCTTAGTAATAAGAAACCTGGTGTTGTTCTTCAGCTATATATTACTACTGTTAGGCCCCCTGTAGATTATGCAGTTCAGATCGTATCAACATACAATGGAATGGATATTAATTTACTAGAACGTGTCCAGCGTAGGATGACGAAGGTATTCTCGCAAATTAGAAATCTGGCATAGTAAAAAAGATTGACGAAGCTTAAATTACATTATATGGAAAGGCGAAGAATTAGGGTTGACATGATAGGGATGTACAAGTGGGCTAATGGACATAGCAAAAGGGTTATTAATAGGGTATTAAAAGTCTCAACACTCACAGACGAGGAGTAACAAAAACTTGGTGTAAATATGTTGACTGAACCTCACACTAGAAAGTGATGGAACGACGAAGTTCCGGTCCGTCTTGGACCAGTCACAATTCGATCAACACAAGGCAAAACATGAACAAATAGGTATAAATTTGAAAAAATTATATTTAGAAATGGCCTGGGTAAATGTTGGTTTGGTAACAGTGTACACAATTCGAAGGGCAAATTACCGCATAGCATAACAGTTGAAGGATCTCTTGAATGTTTCAAGCGTAGGGTTTTTATATATATGTGAATGGGGTTGGGTGGATATAAATAGGAACTTCTTCGACGGCGATGCCATCTGCTTTTACCTTCATTCCTATGTTCATATGAATGGACATTCGTATGAACATAGGAATGTTCAAATGAACAAAAAGGGATATTAATAGGGTATTAAAAGTATCAACGCATAATAAAACTCAAAACAATGAATATAAACTGGATAACTATAGATATGGGAATGTTCTGGGTAAATACAGATTCGGTAACAGGACTGTCGATTTGTGGACCCTATTACCGCAAAACATAGGGGGATATTAATAGTAGTATTAAGTGTCAACACAAGACATAACACGAAACAATGAGTATAAATTGGATAAGATTAGATTTATAATAGACATGGGTAAATACTGGTTCGGTAACAGAGTTGTTGATTTGTAGAACCAATTACCGCCTACTGTGGTGGAGGTGGGGTCCTTCAATTGTTTCAAGAGTGGGATGGACATGTATATGAGTGGGATTGGGTGGTTATAAATAGCAGTTGCCTTGTATGGGCCAATAGGCCTTCTGCAGTCACCTTCCTATGCTCATAACTGTTGCACCAACAGAATCTCATTCTTGCTCTAATGATCCATTTGTGAAGATGTGAGTGGTTGTTTGTGTTGAGATATTTTCCATCAATAGCATGTTGATGTTGTCTCACAATCGACTACTATAACAAAATTTATCATAGTACGGGCTATTGCGTGCTGTAGTGGCTCAGTGATATATCCATTTATTTCAGATACTAGGCAAAAACTCCATGTCACCAGACTTCACCTGATATGATTTAGCTCATAAGGCGCCGAACCTACTCAGACCCTCACTTGCTTCCCCAGTTCTTTCCTGGTCGTGCTGTTTGTTTACGCTCGTCCGTTGTTGTAACCATGGCAAAGACTAATCCATTTGAGAAGAGTTACTTCTCACCCCGCAAGATTCAGATGAGAGAGCAAAATACAATTCTGAAGCTCTCCACCGCCAAAATTTCCAAACTCAGGCGCACAAATACGTCCTTGCATCGATATGTTATGTTGAAGAACCTCAAGAAACGGGTGGAGCAGGAGTTAACGATAAACAGGTTAGAATATATGGAAGAATTATTTAACGGTAAGTTCTCCCCTTAGCTTCTTCCTCCTGCTGACCTGAAGGTTTGTTATAAAAAGGATCTGAGTTGTATTGGCCAATAGGCCTTCAACATTTACCTTCATTCTTATGTTCTTAACTAATGTAAGAGCGGAGCCTTTGTTCGATAGTTTCATTAACTTTCATGACATTTATGAAACAAAATTAATGACATTCATAAACTATTGGGTCCATTACCTCCCAGCATCACCTGTAGCCAAGTCTGCAAATGGCTATTGCAAATTAATGCAAATATGACAATGGGATTTGTTTCTCGGACAGTCAGTAATAAATCACCTAGTGCTATATTTTGCAGCCATACCTTGCTCCATTTACATTATCCTGCACTGTTTTTGTCCCAATGGTATACAATTAATAAATTTTCTGGTATTCGTTGCGATTGCGGAGGCGGGTTGCGAAAGGGATCAGGGGGATATAAGAGATATAATTAGCAAGAATTTAAAACCAAAAAATCAAAACAAAAATATTAGTAGAAAGTCAAATAGGACACTAGGATTAATTAATCGTAGCCTTAGTAATAAGAAACCTGGTGTTGTTCTTCAGCTATATATTACTACTGTTAGGCCCCCTGTAGATTATGCAGTTCAGATCGTATCAACATACAATGGAATGGATATTAATTTACTAGAACGTGTCCAGCGTAGGATGACGAAGGTATTCTCGCAAATTAGAAATCTGGCATAGTAAAAAAGATTGACGAAGCTTAAATTACATTATATGGAAAGGCGAAGAATTAGGGTTGACATGATAGGGATGTACAAGTGGGCTAATGGACATAGCAAAAGGGTTATTAATAGGGTATTAAAAGTCTCAACACTCACAGACGAGGAGTAACAAAAACTTGGTGTAAATATGTTGACTGAACCTCACACTAGAAAGTGATGGAACGACGAAGTTCCGGTCCGTCTTGGACCAGTCACAATTGGATCAACACAAGGCAAAACATGAACAAATAGGTATAAATTTGAAAAAATTATATTTAGAAATGGCCTGGGTAAATGTTGGTTTGGTAACAGTGTACACAATTCGAAGGGCAAATTACCGCATAGCATAACAGTTGAAGGATCTCTTGAATGTTTCAAGCGTAGGGTTTTTATATATATGTGAATGGGGTTGGGTGGATATAAATAGGAACTTCTTCGACGGCGATGCCATCTGCTTTTACCTTCATTCCTATGTTCATATGAATGGACATTCGTATGAACATAGGAATGTTCAAATGAACAAAAAGGGATATTAATAGGGTATTAAAAGTATCAACGCATAATAAAACTCAAAACAATGAATATAAACTGGATAACTATAGATATGGGAATGTTCTGGGTAAATACAGATTCGGTAACAGGACTGTCGATTTGTGGACCCTATTACCGCAAAACATAGGGGGATATTAATAGTAGTATTAAGTGTCAACACAAGACATAACACGAAACAATGAGTATAAATTGGATAAGATTAGATTTATAATAGACATGGGTAAATACTGGTTCGGTAACAGAGTTGTTGATTTGTAGAACCAATTACCGCCTACTGTGGTGGAGGTGGGGTCCTTCAATTGTTTCAAGAGTGGGATGGACATGTATATGAGTGGGATTGGGTGGTTATAAATAGCAGTTGCCTTGTATGGGCCAATAGGCCTTCTGCAGTCACCTTCCTATGCTCATAACTGTTGCACCAACAGAATCTCATTCTTGCTCTAATGATCCATTTGTGAAGATGTGAGTGGTTGTTTGTGTTGAGATATTTTCCATCAATAGCATGTTGATGTTGTCTCACAATCGACTACTATAACAAAATTTATCATAGTACGGGCTATTGCGTGCTGTAGTGGCTCAGTGATATATCCATTTATTTCAGATACTAGGCAAAAACTCCATGTCACCAGACTTCACCTGATATGATTTAGCTCATAAGGCGCCGAACCTACTCAGACCCTCACTTGCTTCCCCAGTTCTTTCCTGGTCGTGCTGTTTGTTTACGCTCGTCCGTTGTTGTAACCATGGCAAAGACTAATCCATTTGAGAAGAGTTACTTCTCACCCCGCAAGATTCAGATGAGAGAGCAAAATACAATTCTGAAGCTCTCCACCGCCAAAATTTCCAAACTCAGGCGCACAAATACGTCCTTGCATCGATATGTTATGTTGAAGAACCTCAAGAAACGGGTGGAGCAGGAGTTAACGATAAACAGGTTAGAATATATGGAAGAATTATTTAACGGTAAGTTCTCCCCTTAGCTTCTTCCTCCTGCTGACCTGAAGGTTTGTTATAAAAAGGATCTGAGTTGTATTGGCCAATAGGCCTTCAACATTTACCTTCATTCTTATGTTCTTAACTAATGTAAGAGCGGAGCCTTTGTTCGATAGTTTCATTAACTTTCATGACATTTATGAAACAAAATTAATGACATTCATAAACTATTGGGTCCATTACCTCCCAGCATCACCTGTAGCCAAGTCTGCAAATGGCTATTGCAAATTAATGCAAATATGACAATGGGATTTGTTTCTCGGACAGTCAGTAATAAATCACCTAGTGCTATATTTTGCAGCCATACCTTGCTCCATTTACATTATCCTGCACTGTTTTTGTCCCAATGGTATACAATTAATAAATTTTCTGGTATTCGTTGCGATTGCGGAGGCGGGTTGCGAAAGGGATCAGGGGGATATAAGAGATATAATTAGCAAGAATTTAAAACCAAAAAATCAAAACAAAAATATTAGTAGAAAGTCAAATAGGACACTAGGATTAATTAATCGTAGCCTTAGTAATAAGAAACCTGGTGTTGTTCTTCAGCTATATATTACTACTGTTAGGCCCCCTGTAGATTATGCAGTTCAGATCGTATCAACATACAATGGAATGGATATTAATTTACTAGAACGTGTCCAGCGTAGGATGACGAAGGTATTCTCGCAAATTAGAAATCTGGCATAGTAAAAAAGATTGACGAAGCTTAAATTACATTATATGGAAAGGCGAAGAATTAGGGTTGACATGATAGGGATGTACAAGTGGGCTAATGGACATAGCAAAAGGGTTATTAATAGGGTATTAAAAGTCTCAACACTCACAGACGAGGAGTAACAAAAACTTGGTGTAAATATGTTGACTGAACCTCACACTAGAAAGTGATGGAACGACGAAGTTCCGGTCCGTCTTGGACCAGTCACAATTCGATCAACACAAGGCAAAACATGAACAAATAGGTATAAATTTGAAAAATTTATATTTAGAAATGGCCTGGGTAAATGTTGGTTTGGTAACAGTGTACACAATTCGAAGGGCAAATTACCGCATAGCATAACAGTTGAAGGATCTCTTGAATGTTTCAAGCGTAGGGTTTTTATATATATGTGAATGGGGTTGGGTGGATATAAATAGGAACTTCTTCGACGGCGATGCCATCTGCTTTTACCTTCATTCCTATGTTCATATGAATGGACATTCGTATGAACATAGGAATGTTCAAATGAACAAAAAGGGATATTAATAGGGTATTAAAAGTATCAACGCATAATAAAACTCAAAACAATGAATATAAACTGGATAACTATAGATATGGGAATGTTCTGGGTAAATACAGATTCGGTAACAGGACTGTCGATTTGTGGACCCTATTACCGCAAAACATAGGGGGATATTAATAGTAGTATTAAGTGTCAACACAAGACATAACACGAAACAATGAGTATAAATTGGATAAGATTAGATTTATAATAGACATGGGTAAATACTGGTTCGGTAACAGAGTTGTTGATTTGTAGAACCAATTACCGCCTACTGTGGTGGAGGTGGGGTCCTTCAATTGTTTCAAGAGTGGGATGGACATGTATATGAGTGGGATTGGGTGGTTATAAATAGCAGTTGCCTTGTATGGGCCAATAGGCCTTCTGCAGTCACCTTCCTATGCTCATAACTGTTGCACCAACAGAATCTCATTCTTGCTCTAATGATCCATTTGTGAAGATGTGAGTGGTTGTTTGTGTTGAGATATTTTCCATCAATAGCATGTTGATGTTGTCTCACAATCGACTACTATAACAAAATTTATCATAGTACGGGCTATTGCGTGCTGTAGTGGCTCAGTGATATATCCATTTATTTCAGATACTAGGCAAAAACTCCATGTCACCAGACTTCACCTGATATGATTTAGCTCATAAGGCGCCGAACCTACTCAGACCCTCACTTGCTTCCCCAGTTCTTTCCTGGTCGTGCTGTTTGTTTACGCTCGTCCGTTGTTGTAACCATGGCAAAGACTAATCCATTTGAGAAGAGTTACTTCTCACCCCGCAAGATTCAGATGAGAGAGCAAAATACAATTCTGAAGCTCTCCACCGCCAAAATTTCCAAACTCAGGCGCACAAATACGTCCTTGCATCGATATGTTATGTTGAAGAACCTCAAGAAACGGGTGGAGCAGGAGTTAACGATAAACAGGTTAGAATATATGGAAGAATTATTTAACGGTAAGTTCTCCCCTTAGCTTCTTCCTCCTGCTGACCTGAAGGTTTGTTATAAAAAGGATCTGAGTTGTATTGGCCAATAGGCCTTCAACATTTACCTTCATTCTTATGTTCTTAACTAATGTAAGAGCGGAGCCTTTGTTCGATAGTTTCATTAACTTTCATGACATTTATGAAACAAAATTAATGACATTCATAAACTATTGGGTCCATTACCTCCCAGCATCACCTGTAGCCAAGTCTGCAAATGGCTATTGCAAATTAATGCAAATATGACAATGGGATTTGTTTCTCGGACAGTCAGTAATAAATCACCTAGTGCTATATTTTGCAGCCATACCTTGCTCCATTTACATTATCCTGCACTGTTTTTGTCCCAATGGTATACAATTAATAAATTTTCTGGTATTCGTTGCGATTGCGGAGGCGGGTTGCGAAAGGGATCAGGGGGATATAAGAGATATAATTAGCAAGAATTTAAAACCAAAAAATCAAAACAAAAATATTAGTAGAAAGTCAAATAGGACACTAGGATTAATTAATCGTAGCCTTAGTAATAAGAAACCTGGTGTTGTTCTTCAGCTATATATTACTACTGTTAGGCCCCCTGTAGATTATGCAGTTCAGATCGTATCAACATACAATGGAATGGATATTAATTTACTAGAACGTGTCCAGCGTAGGATGACGAAGGTATTCTCGCAAATTAGAAATCTGGCATAGTAAAAAAGATTGACGAAGCTTAAATTACATTATATGGAAAGGCGAAGAATTAGGGTTGACATGATAGGGATGTACAAGTGGGCTAATGGACATAGCAAAAGGGTTATTAATAGGGTATTAAAAGTCTCAACACTCACAGACGAGGAGTAACAAAAACTTGGTGTAAATATGTTGACTGAACCTCACACTAGAAAGTGATGGAACGACGAAGTTCCGGTCCGTCTTGGACCAGTCACAATTGGATCAACACAAGGCAAAACATGAACAAATAGGTATAAATTTGAAAAAAATTATATTTAGAAATGGCCTGGGTAAATGTTGGTTTGGTAACAGTGTACACAATTCGAAGGGCAAATTACCGCATAGCATAACAGTTGAAGGATCTCTTGAATGTTTCAAGCGTAGGGTTTTTATATATATGTGAATGGGGTTGGGTGGATATAAATAGGAACTTCTTCGACGGCGATGCCATCTGCTTTTACCTTCATTCCTATGTTCATATGAATGGACATTCGTATGAACATAGGAATGTTCAAATGAACAAAAAGGGATATTAATAGGGTATTAAAAGTATCAACGCATAATAAAACTCAAAACAATGAATATAAACTGGATAACTATAGATATGGGAATGTTCTGGGTAAATACAGATTCGGTAACAGGACTGTCGATTTGTGGACCCTATTACCGCAAAACATAGGGGGATATTAATAGTAGTATTAAGTGTCAACACAAGACATAACACGAAACAATGAGTATAAATTGGATAAGATTAGATTTATAATAGACATGGGTAAATACTGGTTCGGTAACAGAGTTGTTGATTTGTAGAACCAATTACCGCCTACTGTGGTGGAGGTGGGGTCCTTCAATTGTTTCAAGAGTGGGATGGACATGTATATGAGTGGGATTGGGTGGTTATAAATAGCAGTTGCCTTGTATGGGCCAATAGGCCTTCTGCAGTCACCTTCCTATGCTCATAACTGTTGCACCAACAGAATCTCATTCTTGCTCTAATGATCCATTTGTGAAGATGTGAGTGGTTGTTTGTGTTGAGATATTTTCCATCAATAGCATGTTGATGTTGTCTCACAATCGACTACTATAACAAAATTTATCATAGTACGGGCTATTGCGTGCTGTAGTGGCTCAGTGATATATCCATTTATTTCAGATACTAGGCAAAAACTCCATGTCACCAGACTTCACCTGATATGATTTAGCTCATAAGGCGCCGAACCTACTCAGACCCTCACTTGCTTCCCCAGTTCTTTCCTGGTCGTGCTGTTTGTTTACGCTCGTCCGTTGTTGTAACCATGGCAAAGACTAATCCATTTGAGAAGAGTTACTTCTCACCCCGCAAGATTCAGATGAGAGAGCAAAATACAATTCTGAAGCTCTCCACCGCCAAAATTTCCAAACTCAGGCGCACAAATACGTCCTTGCATCGATATGTTATGTTGAAGAACCTCAAGAAACGGGTGGAGCAGGAGTTAACGATAAACAGGTTAGAATATATGGAAGAATTATTTAACGGTAAGTTCTCCCCTTAGCTTCTTCCTCCTGCTGACCTGAAGGTTTGTTATAAAAAGGATCTGAGTTGTATTGGCCAATAGGCCTTCAACATTTACCTTCATTCTTATGTTCTTAACTAATGTAAGAGCGGAGCCTTTGTTCGATAGTTTCATTAACTTTCATGACATTTATGAAACAAAATTAATGACATTCATAAACTATTGGGTCCATTACCTCCCAGCATCACCTGTAGCCAAGTCTGCAAATGGCTATTGCAAATTAATGCAAATATGACAATGGGATTTGTTTCTCGGACAGTCAGTAATAAATCACCTAGTGCTATATTTTGCAGCCATACCTTGCTCCATTTACATTATCCTGCACTGTTTTTGTCCCAATGGTATACAATTAATAAATTTTCTGGTATTCGTTGCGATTGCGGAGGCGGGTTGCGAAAGGGATCAGGGGGATATAAGAGATATAATTAGCAAGAATTTAAAACCAAAAAATCAAAACAAAAATATTAGTAGAAAGTCAAATAGGACACTAGGATTAATTAATCGTAGCCTTAGTAATAAGAAACCTGGTGTTGTTCTTCAGCTATATATTACTACTGTTAGGCCCCCTGTAGATTATGCAGTTCAGATCGTATCAACATACAATGGAATGGATATTAATTTACTAGAACGTGTCCAGCGTAGGATGACGAAGGTATTCTCGCAAATTAGAAATCTGGCATAGTAAAAAAGATTGACGAAGCTTAAATTACATTATATGGAAAGGCGAAGAATTAGGGTTGACATGATAGGGATGTACAAGTGGGCTAATGGACATAGCAAAAGGGTTATTAATAGGGTATTAAAAGTCTCAACACTCACAGACGAGGAGTAACAAAAACTTGGTGTAAAAATGTTGACTGAACCTCACACTAGAAAGTGATGGAACGACGAAGTTCCGGTCCGTCTTGGACCAGTCACAATTGGATCAACACAAGGCAAAACATGAACAAATAGGTATAAATTTGAAAAAATTATATTTAGAAATGGCCTGGGTAAATGTTGGTTTGGTAACAGTGTACACAATTCGAAGGGCAAATTACCGCATAGCATAACAGTTGAAGGATCTCTTGAATGTTTCAAGCGTAGGGTTTTTATATATATGTGAATGGGGTTGGGTGGATATAAATAGGAACTTCTTCGACGGCGATGCCATCTGCTTTTACCTTCATTCCTATGTTCATATGAATGGACATTCGTATGAACATAGGAATGTTCAAATGAACAAAAAGGGATATTAATAGGGTATTAAAAGTATCAACGCATAATAAAACTCAAAACAATGAATATAAACTGGATAACTATAGATATGGGAATGTTCTGGGTAAATACAGATTCGGTAACAGGACTGTCGATTTGTGGACCCTATTACCGCAAAACATAGGGGGATATTAATAGTAGTATTAAGTGTCAACACAAGACATAACACGAAACAATGAGTATAAATTGGATAAGATTAGATTTATAATAGACATGGGTAAATACTGGTTCGGTAACAGAGTTGTTGATTTGTAGAACCAATTACCGCCTACTGTGGTGGAGGTGGGGTCCTTCAATTGTTTCAAGAGTGGGATGGACATGTATATGAGTGGGATTGGGTGGTTATAAATAGCAGTTGCCTTGTATGGGCCAATAGGCCTTCTGCAGTCACCTTCCTATGCTCATAACTGTTGCACCAACAGAATCTCATTCTTGCTCTAATGATCCATTTGTGAAGATGTGAGTGGTTGTTTGTGTTGAGATATTTTCCATCAATAGCATGTTGATGTTGTCTCACAATCGACTACTATAACAAAATTTATCATAGTACGGGCTATTGCGTGCTGTAGTGGCTCAGTGATATATCCATTTATTTCAGATACTAGGCAAAAACTCCATGTCACCAGACTTCACCTGATATGATTTAGCTCATAAGGCGCCGAACCTACTCAGACCCTCACTTGCTTCCCCAGTTCTTTCCTGGTCGTGCTGTTTGTTTACGCTCGTCCGTTGTTGTAACCATGGCAAAGACTAATCCATTTGAGAAGAGTTACTTCTCACCCCGCAAGATTCAGATGAGAGAGCAAAATACAATTCTGAAGCTCTCCACCGCCAAAATTTCCAAACTCAGGCGCACAAATACGTCCTTGCATCGATATGTTATGTTGAAGAACCTCAAGAAACGGGTGGAGCAGGAGTTAACGATAAACAGGTTAGAATATATGGAAGAATTATTTAACGGTAAGTTCTCCCCTTAGCTTCTTCCTCCTGCTGACCTGAAGGTTTGTTATAAAAAGGATCTGAGTTGTATTGGCCAATAGGCCTTCAACATTTACCTTCATTCTTATGTTCTTAACTAATGTAAGAGCGGAGCCTTTGTTCGATAGTTTCATTAACTTTCATGACATTTATGAAACAAAATTAATGACATTCATAAACTATTGGGTCCATTACCTCCCAGCATCACCTGTAGCCAAGTCTGCAAATGGCTATTGCAAATTAATGCAAATATGACAATGGGATTTGTTTCTCGGACAGTCAGTAATAAATCACCTAGTGCTATATTTTGCAGCCATACCTTGCTCCATTTACATTATCCTGCACTGTTTTTGTCCCAATGGTATACAATTAATAAATTTTCTGGTATTCGTTGCGATTGCGGAGGCGGGTTGCGAAAGGGATCAGGGGGATATAAGAGATATAATTAGCAAGAATTTAAAACCAAAAAATCAAAACAAAAATATTAGTAGAAAGTCAAATAGGACACTAGGATTAATTAATCGTAGCCTTAGTAATAAGAAACCTGGTGTTGTTCTTCAGCTATATATTACTACTGTTAGGCCCCCTGTAGATTATGCAGTTCAGATCGTATCAACATACAATGGAATGGATATTAATTTACTAGAACGTGTCCAGCGTAGGATGACGAAGGTATTCTCGCAAATTAGAAATCTGGCATAGTAAAAAAGATTGACGAAGCTTAAATTACATTATATGGAAAGGCGAAGAATTAGGGTTGACATGATAGGGATGTACAAGTGGGCTAATGGACATAGCAAAAGGGTTATTAATAGGGTATTAAAAGTCTCAACACTCACAGACGAGGAGTAACAAAAACTTGGTGTAAATATGTTGACTGAACCTCACACTAGAAAGTGATGGAACGACGAAGTTCCGGTCCGTCTTGGACCAGTCACAATTCGATCAACACAAGGCAAAACATGAACAAATAGGTATAAATTTGAAAAATTTATATTTAGAAATGGCCTGGGTAAATGTTGGTTTGGTAACAGTGTACACAATTCGAAGGGCAAATTACCGCATAGCATAACAGTTGAAGGATCTCTTGAATGTTTCAAGCGTAGGGTTTTTATATATATGTGAATGGGGTTGGGTGGATATAAATAGGAACTTCTTCGACGGCGATGCCATCTGCTTTTACCTTCATTCCTATGTTCATATGAATGGACATTCGTATGAACATAGGAATGTTCAAATGAACAAAAAGGGATATTAATAGGGTATTAAAAGTATCAACGCATAATAAAACTCAAAACAATGAATATAAACTGGATAACTATAGATATGGGAATGTTCTGGGTAAATACAGATTCGGTAACAGGACTGTCGATTTGTGGACCCTATTACCGCAAAACATAGGGGGATATTAATAGTAGTATTAAGTGTCAACACAAGACATAACACGAAACAATGAGTATAAATTGGATAAGATTAGATTTATAATAGACATGGGTAAATACTGGTTCGGTAACAGAGTTGTTGATTTGTAGAACCAATTACCGCCTACTGTGGTGGAGGTGGGGTCCTTCAATTGTTTCAAGAGTGGGATGGACATGTATATGAGTGGGATTGGGTGGTTATAAATAGCAGTTGCCTTGTATGGGCCAATAGGCCTTCTGCAGTCACCTTCCTATGCTCATAACTGTTGCACCAACAGAATCTCATTCTTGCTCTAATGATCCATTTGTGAAGATGTGAGTGGTTGTTTGTGTTGAGATATTTTCCATCAATAGCATGTTGATGTTGTCTCACAATCGACTACTATAACAAAATTTATCATAGTACGGGCTATTGCGTGCTGTAGTGGCTCAGTGATATATCCATTTATTTCAGATACTAGGCAAAAACTCCATGTCACCAGACTTCACCTGATATGATTTAGCTCATAAGGCGCCGAACCTACTCAGACCCTCACTTGCTTCCCCAGTTCTTTCCTGGTCGTGCTGTTTGTTTACGCTCGTCCGTTGTTGTAACCATGGCAAAGACTAATCCATTTGAGAAGAGTTACTTCTCACCCCGCAAGATTCAGATGAGAGAGCAAAATACAATTCTGAAGCTCTCCACCGCCAAAATTTCCAAACTCAGGCGCACAAATACGTCCTTGCATCGATATGTTATGTTGAAGAACCTCAAGAAACGGGTGGAGCAGGAGTTAACGATAAACAGGTTAGAATATATGGAAGAATTATTTAACGGTAAGTTCTCCCCTTAGCTTCTTCCTCCTGCTGACCTGAAGGTTTGTTATAAAAAGGATCTGAGTTGTATTGGCCAATAGGCCTTCAACATTTACCTTCATTCTTATGTTCTTAACTAATGTAAGAGCGGAGCCTTTGTTCGATAGTTTCATTAACTTTCATGACATTTATGAAACAAAATTAATGACATTCATAAACTATTGGGTCCATTACCTCCCAGCATCACCTGTAGCCAAGTCTGCAAATGGCTATTGCAAATTAATGCAAATATGACAATGGGATTTGTTTCTCGGACAGTCAGTAATAAATCACCTAGTGCTATATTTTGCAGCCATACCTTGCTCCATTTACATTATCCTGCACTGTTTTTGTCCCAATGGTATACAATTAATAAATTTTCTGGTATTCGTTGCGATTGCGGAGGCGGGTTGCGAAAGGGATCAGGGGGATATAAGAGATATAATTAGCAAGAATTTAAAACCAAAAAATCAAAACAAAAATATTAGTAGAAAGTCAAATAGGACACTAGGATTAATTAATCGTAGCCTTAGTAATAAGAAACCTGGTGTTGTTCTTCAGCTATATATTACTACTGTTAGGCCCCCTGTAGATTATGCAGTTCAGATCGTATCAACATACAATGGAATGGATATTAATTTACTAGAACGTGTCCAGCGTAGGATGACGAAGGTATTCTCGCAAATTAGAAATCTGGCATAGTAAAAAAGATTGACGAAGCTTAAATTACATTATATGGAAAGGCGAAGAATTAGGGTTGACATGATAGGGATGTACAAGTGGGCTAATGGACATAGCAAAAGGGTTATTAATAGGGTATTAAAAGTCTCAACACTCACAGACGAGGAGTAACAAAAACTTGGTGTAAATATGTTGACTGAACCTCACACTAGAAAGTGATGGAACGACGAAGTTCCGGTCCGTCTTGGACCAGTCACAATTCGATCAACACAAGGCAAAACATGAACAAATAGGTATAAATTTGAAAAATTATATTTAGAAATGGCCTGGGTAAATGTTGGTTTGGTAACAGTGTACACAATTCGAAGGGCAAATTACCGCATAGCATAACAGTTGAAGGATCTCTTGAATGTTTCAAGCGTAGGGTTTTTATATATATGTGAATGGGGTTGGGTGGATATAAATAGGAACTTCTTCGACGGCGATGCCATCTGCTTTTACCTTCATTCCTATGTTCATATGAATGGACATTCGTATGAACATAGGAATGTTCAAATGAACAAAAAGGGATATTAATAGGGTATTAAAAGTATCAACGCATAATAAAACTCAAAACAATGAATATAAACTGGATAACTATAGATATGGGAATGTTCTGGGTAAATACAGATTCGGTAACAGGACTGTCGATTTGTGGACCCTATTACCGCAAAACATAGGGGGATATTAATAGTAGTATTAAGTGTCAACACAAGACATAACACGAAACAATGAGTATAAATTGGATAAGATTAGATTTATAATAGACATGGGTAAATACTGGTTCGGTAACAGAGTTGTTGATTTGTAGAACCAATTACCGCCTACTGTGGTGGAGGTGGGGTCCTTCAATTGTTTCAAGAGTGGGATGGACATGTATATGAGTGGGATTGGGTGGTTATAAATAGCAGTTGCCTTGTATGGGCCAATAGGCCTTCTGCAGTCACCTTCCTATGCTCATAACTGTTGCACCAACAGAATCTCATTCTTGCTCTAATGATCCATTTGTGAAGATGTGAGTGGTTGTTTGTGTTGAGATATTTTCCATCAATAGCATGTTGATGTTGTCTCACAATCGACTACTATAACAAAATTTATCATAGTACGGGCTATTGCGTGCTGTAGTGGCTCAGTGATATATCCATTTATTTCAGATACTAGGCAAAAACTCCATGTCACCAGACTTCACCTGATATGATTTAGCTCATAAGGCGCCGAACCTACTCAGACCCTCACTTGCTTCCCCAGTTCTTTCCTGGTCGTGCTGTTTGTTTACGCTCGTCCGTTGTTGTAACCATGGCAAAGACTAATCCATTTGAGAAGAGTTACTTCTCACCCCGCAAGATTCAGATGAGAGAGCAAAATACAATTCTGAAGCTCTCCACCGCCAAAATTTCCAAACTCAGGCGCACAAATACGTCCTTGCATCGATATGTTATGTTGAAGAACCTCAAGAAACGGGTGGAGCAGGAGTTAACGATAAACAGGTTAGAATATATGGAAGAATTATTTAACGGTAAGTTCTCCCCTTAGCTTCTTCCTCCTGCTGACCTGAAGGTTTGTTATAAAAAGGATCTGAGTTGTATTGGCCAATAGGCCTTCAACATTTACCTTCATTCTTATGTTCTTAACTAATGTAAGAGCGGAGCCTTTGTTCGATAGTTTCATTAACTTTCATGACATTTATGAAACAAAATTAATGACATTCATAAACTATTGGGTCCATTACCTCCCAGCATCACCTGTAGCCAAGTCTGCAAATGGCTATTGCAAATTAATGCAAATATGACAATGGGATTTGTTTCTCGGACAGTCAGTAATAAATCACCTAGTGCTATATTTTGCAGCCATACCTTGCTCCATTTACATTATCCTGCACTGTTTTTGTCCCAATGGTATACAATTAATAAATTTTCTGGTATTCGTTGCGATTGCGGAGGCGGGTTGCGAAAGGGATCAGGGGGATATAAGAGATATAATTAGCAAGAATTTAAAACCAAAAAATCAAAACAAAAATATTAGTAGAAAGTCAAATAGGACACTAGGATTAATTAATCGTAGCCTTAGTAATAAGAAACCTGGTGTTGTTCTTCAGCTATATATTACTACTGTTAGGCCCCCTGTAGATTATGCAGTTCAGATCGTATCAACATACAATGGAATGGATATTAATTTACTAGAACGTGTCCAGCGTAGGATGACGAAGGTATTCTCGCAAATTAGAAATCTGGCATAGTAAAAAAGATTGACGAAGCTTAAATTACATTATATGGAAAGGCGAAGAATTAGGGTTGACATGATAGGGATGTACAAGTGGGCTAATGGACATAGCAAAAGGGTTATTAATAGGGTATTAAAAGTCTCAACACTCACAGACGAGGAGTAACAAAAACTTGGTGTAAATATGTTGACTGAACCTCACACTAGAAAGTGATGGAACGACGAAGTTCCGGTCCGTCTTGGACCAGTCACAATTCGATCAACACAAGGCAAAACATGAACAAATAGGTATAAATTTGAAAAATTTATATTTAGAAATGGCCTGGGTAAATGTTGGTTTGGTAACAGTGTACACAATTCGAAGGGCAAATTACCGCATAGCATAACAGTTGAAGGATCTCTTGAATGTTTCAAGCGTAGGGTTTTTATATATATGTGAATGGGGTTGGGTGGATATAAATAGGAACTTCTTCGACGGCGATGCCATCTGCTTTTACCTTCATTCCTATGTTCATATGAATGGACATTCGTATGAACATAGGAATGTTCAAATGAACAAAAAGGGATATTAATAGGGTATTAAAAGTATCAACGCATAATAAAACTCAAAACAATGAATATAAACTGGATAACTATAGATATGGGAATGTTCTGGGTAAATACAGATTCGGTAACAGGACTGTCGATTTGTGGACCCTATTACCGCAAAACATAGGGGGATATTAATAGTAGTATTAAGTGTCAACACAAGACATAACACGAAACAATGAGTATAAATTGGATAAGATTAGATTTATAATAGACATGGGTAAATACTGGTTCGGTAACAGAGTTGTTGATTTGTAGAACCAATTACCGCCTACTGTGGTGGAGGTGGGGTCCTTCAATTGTTTCAAGAGTGGGATGGACATGTATATGAGTGGGATTGGGTGGTTATAAATAGCAGTTGCCTTGTATGGGCCAATAGGCCTTCTGCAGTCACCTTCCTATGCTCATAACTGTTGCACCAACAGAATCTCATTCTTGCTCTAATGATCCATTTGTGAAGATGTGAGTGGTTGTTTGTGTTGAGATATTTTCCATCAATAGCATGTTGATGTTGTCTCACAATCGACTACTATAACAAAATTTATCATAGTACGGGCTATTGCGTGCTGTAGTGGCTCAGTGATATATCCATTTATTTCAGATACTAGGCAAAAACTCCATGTCACCAGACTTCACCTGATATGATTTAGCTCATAAGGCGCCGAACCTACTCAGACCCTCACTTGCTTCCCCAGTTCTTTCCTGGTCGTGCTGTTTGTTTACGCTCGTCCGTTGTTGTAACCATGGCAAAGACTAATCCATTTGAGAAGAGTTACTTCTCACCCCGCAAGATTCAGATGAGAGAGCAAAATACAATTCTGAAGCTCTCCACCGCCAAAATTTCCAAACTCAGGCGCACAAATACGTCCTTGCATCGATATGTTATGTTGAAGAACCTCAAGAAACGGGTGGAGCAGGAGTTAACGATAAACAGGTTAGAATATATGGAAGAATTATTTAACGGTAAGTTCTCCCCTTAGCTTCTTCCTCCTGCTGACCTGAAGGTTTGTTATAAAAAGGATCTGAGTTGTATTGGCCAATAGGCCTTCAACATTTACCTTCATTCTTATGTTCTTAACTAATGTAAGAGCGGAGCCTTTGTTCGATAGTTTCATTAACTTTCATGACATTTATGAAACAAAATTAATGACATTCATAAACTATTGGGTCCATTACCTCCCAGCATCACCTGTAGCCAAGTCTGCAAATGGCTATTGCAAATTAATGCAAATATGACAATGGGATTTGTTTCTCGGACAGTCAGTAATAAATCACCTAGTGCTATATTTTGCAGCCATACCTTGCTCCATTTACATTATCCTGCACTGTTTTTGTCCCAATGGTATACAATTAATAAATTTTCTGGTATTCGTTGCGATTGCGGAGGCGGGTTGCGAAAGGGATCAGGGGGATATAAGAGATATAATTAGCAAGAATTTAAAACCAAAAAATCAAAACAAAAATATTAGTAGAAAGTCAAATAGGACACTAGGATTAATTAATCGTAGCCTTAGTAATAAGAAACCTGGTGTTGTTCTTCAGCTATATATTACTACTGTTAGGCCCCCTGTAGATTATGCAGTTCAGATCGTATCAACATACAATGGAATGGATATTAATTTACTAGAACGTGTCCAGCGTAGGATGACGAAGGTATTCTCGCAAATTAGAAATCTGGCATAGTAAAAAAGATTGACGAAGCTTAAATTACATTATATGGAAAGGCGAAGAATTAGGGTTGACATGATAGGGATGTACAAGTGGGCTAATGGACATAGCAAAAGGGTTATTAATAGGGTATTAAAAGTCTCAACACTCACAGACGAGGAGTAACAAAAACTTGGTGTAAAAATGTTGACTGAACCTCACACTAGAAAGTGATGGAACGACGAAGTTCCGGTCCGTCTTGGACCAGTCACAATTGGATCAACACAAGGCAAAACATGAACAAATAGGTATAAATTTGAAAAAATTATATTTAGAAATGGCCTGGGTAAATGTTGGTTTGGTAACAGTGTACACAATTCGAAGGGCAAATTACCGCATAGCATAACAGTTGAAGGATCTCTTGAATGTTTCAAGCGTAGGGTTTTTATATATATGTGAATGGGGTTGGGTGGATATAAATAGGAACTTCTTCGACGGCGATGCCATCTGCTTTTACCTTCATTCCTATGTTCATATGAATGGACATTCGTATGAACATAGGAATGTTCAAATGAACAAAAAGGGATATTAATAGGGTATTAAAAGTATCAACGCATAATAAAACTCAAAACAATGAATATAAACTGGATAACTATAGATATGGGAATGTTCTGGGTAAATACAGATTCGGTAACAGGACTGTCGATTTGTGGACCCTATTACCGCAAAACATAGGGGGATATTAATAGTAGTATTAAGTGTCAACACAAGACATAACACGAAACAATGAGTATAAATTGGATAAGATTAGATTTATAATAGACATGGGTAAATACTGGTTCGGTAACAGAGTTGTTGATTTGTAGAACCAATTACCGCCTACTGTGGTGGAGGTGGGGTCCTTCAATTGTTTCAAGAGTGGGATGGACATGTATATGAGTGGGATTGGGTGGTTATAAATAGCAGTTGCCTTGTATGGGCCAATAGGCCTTCTGCAGTCACCTTCCTATGCTCATAACTGTTGCACCAACAGAATCTCATTCTTGCTCTAATGATCCATTTGTGAAGATGTGAGTGGTTGTTTGTGTTGAGATATTTTCCATCAATAGCATGTTGATGTTGTCTCACAATCGACTACTATAACAAAATTTATCATAGTACGGGCTATTGCGTGCTGTAGTGGCTCAGTGATATATCCATTTATTTCAGATACTAGGCAAAAACTCCATGTCACCAGACTTCACCTGATATGATTTAGCTCATAAGGCGCCGAACCTACTCAGACCCTCACTTGCTTCCCCAGTTCTTTCCTGGTCGTGCTGTTTGTTTACGCTCGTCCGTTGTTGTAACCATGGCAAAGACTAATCCATTTGAGAAGAGTTACTTCTCACCCCGCAAGATTCAGATGAGAGAGCAAAATACAATTCTGAAGCTCTCCACCGCCAAAATTTCCAAACTCAGGCGCACAAATACGTCCTTGCATCGATATGTTATGTTGAAGAACCTCAAGAAACGGGTGGAGCAGGAGTTAACGATAAACAGGTTAGAATATATGGAAGAATTATTTAACGGTAAGTTCTCCCCTTAGCTTCTTCCTCCTGCTGACCTGAAGGTTTGTTATAAAAAGGATCTGAGTTGTATTGGCCAATAGGCCTTCAACATTTACCTTCATTCTTATGTTCTTAACTAATGTAAGAGCGGAGCCTTTGTTCGATAGTTTCATTAACTTTCATGACATTTATGAAACAAAATTAATGACATTCATAAACTATTGGGTCCATTACCTCCCAGCATCACCTGTAGCCAAGTCTGCAAATGGCTATTGCAAATTAATGCAAATATGACAATGGGATTTGTTTCTCGGACAGTCAGTAATAAATCACCTAGTGCTATATTTTGCAGCCATACCTTGCTCCATTTACATTATCCTGCACTGTTTTTGTCCCAATGGTATACAATTAATAAATTTTCTGGTATTCGTTGCGATTGCGGAGGCGGGTTGCGAAAGGGATCAGGGGGATATAAGAGATATAATTAGCAAGAATTTAAAACCAAAAAATCAAAACAAAAATATTAGTAGAAAGTCAAATAGGACACTAGGATTAATTAATCGTAGCCTTAGTAATAAGAAACCTGGTGTTGTTCTTCAGCTATATATTACTACTGTTAGGCCCCCTGTAGATTATGCAGTTCAGATCGTATCAACATACAATGGAATGGATATTAATTTACTAGAACGTGTCCAGCGTAGGATGACGAAGGTATTCTCGCAAATTAGAAATCTGGCATAGTAAAAAAGATTGACGAAGCTTAAATTACATTATATGGAAAGGCGAAGAATTAGGGTTGACATGATAGGGATGTACAAGTGGGCTAATGGACATAGCAAAAGGGTTATTAATAGGGTATTAAAAGTCTCAACACTCACAGACGAGGAGTAACAAAAACTTGGTGTAAATATGTTGACTGAACCTCACACTAGAAAGTGATGGAACGACGAAGTTCCGGTCCGTCTTGGACCAGTCACAATTCGATCAACACAAGGCAAAACATGAACAAATAGGTATAAATTTGAAAAATTTATATTTAGAAATGGCCTGGGTAAATGTTGGTTTGGTAACAGTGTACACAATTCGAAGGGCAAATTACCGCATAGCATAACAGTTGAAGGATCTCTTGAATGTTTCAAGCGTAGGGTTTTTATATATATGTGAATGGGGTTGGGTGGATATAAATAGGAACTTCTTCGACGGCGATGCCATCTGCTTTTACCTTCATTCCTATGTTCATATGAATGGACATTCGTATGAACATAGGAATGTTCAAATGAACAAAAAGGGATATTAATAGGGTATTAAAAGTATCAACGCATAATAAAACTCAAAACAATGAATATAAACTGGATAACTATAGATATGGGAATGTTCTGGGTAAATACAGATTCGGTAACAGGACTGTCGATTTGTGGACCCTATTACCGCAAAACATAGGGGGATATTAATAGTAGTATTAAGTGTCAACACAAGACATAACACGAAACAATGAGTATAAATTGGATAAGATTAGATTTATAATAGACATGGGTAAATACTGGTTCGGTAACAGAGTTGTTGATTTGTAGAACCAATTACCGCCTACTGTGGTGGAGGTGGGGTCCTTCAATTGTTTCAAGAGTGGGATGGACATGTATATGAGTGGGATTGGGTGGTTATAAATAGCAGTTGCCTTGTATGGGCCAATAGGCCTTCTGCAGTCACCTTCCTATGCTCATAACTGTTGCACCAACAGAATCTCATTCTTGCTCTAATGATCCATTTGTGAAGATGTGAGTGGTTGTTTGTGTTGAGATATTTTCCATCAATAGCATGTTGATGTTGTCTCACAATCGACTACTATAACAAAATTTATCATAGTACGGGCTATTGCGTGCTGTAGTGGCTCAGTGATATATCCATTTATTTCAGATACTAGGCAAAAACTCCATGTCACCAGACTTCACCTGATATGATTTAGCTCATAAGGCGCCGAACCTACTCAGACCCTCACTTGCTTCCCCAGTTCTTTCCTGGTCGTGCTGTTTGTTTACGCTCGTCCGTTGTTGTAACCATGGCAAAGACTAATCCATTTGAGAAGAGTTACTTCTCACCCCGCAAGATTCAGATGAGAGAGCAAAATACAATTCTGAAGCTCTCCACCGCCAAAATTTCCAAACTCAGGCGCACAAATACGTCCTTGCATCGATATGTTATGTTGAAGAACCTCAAGAAACGGGTGGAGCAGGAGTTAACGATAAACAGGTTAGAATATATGGAAGAATTATTTAACGGTAAGTTCTCCCCTTAGCTTCTTCCTCCTGCTGACCTGAAGGTTTGTTATAAAAAGGATCTGAGTTGTATTGGCCAATAGGCCTTCAACATTTACCTTCATTCTTATGTTCTTAACTAATGTAAGAGCGGAGCCTTTGTTCGATAGTTTCATTAACTTTCATGACATTTATGAAACAAAATTAATGACATTCATAAACTATTGGGTCCATTACCTCCCAGCATCACCTGTAGCCAAGTCTGCAAATGGCTATTGCAAATTAATGCAAATATGACAATGGGATTTGTTTCTCGGACAGTCAGTAATAAATCACCTAGTGCTATATTTTGCAGCCATACCTTGCTCCATTTACATTATCCTGCACTGTTTTTGTCCCAATGGTATACAATTAATAAATTTTCTGGTATTCGTTGCGATTGCGGAGGCGGGTTGCGAAAGGGATCAGGGGGATATAAGAGATATAATTAGCAAGAATTTAAAACCAAAAAATCAAAACAAAAATATTAGTAGAAAGTCAAATAGGACACTAGGATTAATTAATCGTAGCCTTAGTAATAAGAAACCTGGTGTTGTTCTTCAGCTATATATTACTACTGTTAGGCCCCCTGTAGATTATGCAGTTCAGATCGTATCAACATACAATGGAATGGATATTAATTTACTAGAACGTGTCCAGCGTAGGATGACGAAGGTATTCTCGCAAATTAGAAATCTGGCATAGTAAAAAAGATTGACGAAGCTTAAATTACATTATATGGAAAGGCGAAGAATTAGGGTTGACATGATAGGGATGTACAAGTGGGCTAATGGACATAGCAAAAGGGTTATTAATAGGGTATTAAAAGTCTCAACACTCACAGACGAGGAGTAACAAAAACTTGGTGTAAATATGTTGACTGAACCTCACACTAGAAAGTGATGGAACGACGAAGTTCCGGTCCGTCTTGGACCAGTCACAATTCGATCAACACAAGGCAAAACATGAACAAATAGGTATAAATTTGAAAAATTATATTTAGAAATGGCCTGGGTAAATGTTGGTTTGGTAACAGTGTACACAATTCGAAGGGCAAATTACCGCATAGCATAACAGTTGAAGGATCTCTTGAATGTTTCAAGCGTAGGGTTTTTATATATATGTGAATGGGGTTGGGTGGATATAAATAGGAACTTCTTCGACGGCGATGCCATCTGCTTTTACCTTCATTCCTATGTTCATATGAATGGACATTCGTATGAACATAGGAATGTTCAAATGAACAAAAAGGGATATTAATAGGGTATTAAAAGTATCAACGCATAATAAAACTCAAAACAATGAATATAAACTGGATAACTATAGATATGGGAATGTTCTGGGTAAATACAGATTCGGTAACAGGACTGTCGATTTGTGGACCCTATTACCGCAAAACATAGGGGGATATTAATAGTAGTATTAAGTGTCAACACAAGACATAACACGAAACAATGAGTATAAATTGGATAAGATTAGATTTATAATAGACATGGGTAAATACTGGTTCGGTAACAGAGTTGTTGATTTGTAGAACCAATTACCGCCTACTGTGGTGGAGGTGGGGTCCTTCAATTGTTTCAAGAGTGGGATGGACATGTATATGAGTGGGATTGGGTGGTTATAAATAGCAGTTGCCTTGTATGGGCCAATAGGCCTTCTGCAGTCACCTTCCTATGCTCATAACTGTTGCACCAACAGAATCTCATTCTTGCTCTAATGATCCATTTGTGAAGATGTGAGTGGTTGTTTGTGTTGAGATATTTTCCATCAATAGCATGTTGATGTTGTCTCACAATCGACTACTATAACAAAATTTATCATAGTACGGGCTATTGCGTGCTGTAGTGGCTCAGTGATATATCCATTTATTTCAGATACTAGGCAAAAACTCCATGTCACCAGACTTCACCTGATATGATTTAGCTCATAAGGCGCCGAACCTACTCAGACCCTCACTTGCTTCCCCAGTTCTTTCCTGGTCGTGCTGTTTGTTTACGCTCGTCCGTTGTTGTAACCATGGCAAAGACTAATCCATTTGAGAAGAGTTACTTCTCACCCCGCAAGATTCAGATGAGAGAGCAAAATACAATTCTGAAGCTCTCCACCGCCAAAATTTCCAAACTCAGGCGCACAAATACGTCCTTGCATCGATATGTTATGTTGAAGAACCTCAAGAAACGGGTGGAGCAGGAGTTAACGATAAACAGGTTAGAATATATGGAAGAATTATTTAACGGTAAGTTCTCCCCTTAGCTTCTTCCTCCTGCTGACCTGAAGGTTTGTTATAAAAAGGATCTGAGTTGTATTGGCCAATAGGCCTTCAACATTTACCTTCATTCTTATGTTCTTAACTAATGTAAGAGCGGAGCCTTTGTTCGATAGTTTCATTAACTTTCATGACATTTATGAAACAAAATTAATGACATTCATAAACTATTGGGTCCATTACCTCCCAGCATCACCTGTAGCCAAGTCTGCAAATGGCTATTGCAAATTAATGCAAATATGACAATGGGATTTGTTTCTCGGACAGTCAGTAATAAATCACCTAGTGCTATATTTTGCAGCCATACCTTGCTCCATTTACATTATCCTGCACTGTTTTTGTCCCAATGGTATACAATTAATAAATTTTCTGGTATTCGTTGCGATTGCGGAGGCGGGTTGCGAAAGGGATCAGGGGGATATAAGAGATATAATTAGCAAGAATTTAAAACCAAAAAATCAAAACAAAAATATTAGTAGAAAGTCAAATAGGACACTAGGATTAATTAATCGTAGCCTTAGTAATAAGAAACCTGGTGTTGTTCTTCAGCTATATATTACTACTGTTAGGCCCCCTGTAGATTATGCAGTTCAGATCGTATCAACATACAATGGAATGGATATTAATTTACTAGAACGTGTCCAGCGTAGGATGACGAAGGTATTCTCGCAAATTAGAAATCTGGCATAGTAAAAAAGATTGACGAAGCTTAAATTACATTATATGGAAAGGCGAAGAATTAGGGTTGACATGATAGGGATGTACAAGTGGGCTAATGGACATAGCAAAAGGGTTATTAATAGGGTATTAAAAGTCTCAACACTCACAGACGAGGAGTAACAAAAACTTGGTGTAAATATGTTGACTGAACCTCACACTAGAAAGTGATGGAACGACGAAGTTCCGGTCCGTCTTGGACCAGTCACAATTCGATCAACACAAGGCAAAACATGAACAAATAGGTATAAATTTGAAAAATTTATATTTAGAAATGGCCTGGGTAAATGTTGGTTTGGTAACAGTGTACACAATTCGAAGGGCAAATTACCGCATAGCATAACAGTTGAAGGATCTCTTGAATGTTTCAAGCGTAGGGTTTTTATATATATGTGAATGGGGTTGGGTGGATATAAATAGGAACTTCTTCGACGGCGATGCCATCTGCTTTTACCTTCATTCCTATGTTCATATGAATGGACATTCGTATGAACATAGGAATGTTCAAATGAACAAAAAGGGATATTAATAGGGTATTAAAAGTATCAACGCATAATAAAACTCAAAACAATGAATATAAACTGGATAACTATAGATATGGGAATGTTCTGGGTAAATACAGATTCGGTAACAGGACTGTCGATTTGTGGACCCTATTACCGCAAAACATAGGGGGATATTAATAGTAGTATTAAGTGTCAACACAAGACATAACACGAAACAATGAGTATAAATTGGATAAGATTAGATTTATAATAGACATGGGTAAATACTGGTTCGGTAACAGAGTTGTTGATTTGTAGAACCAATTACCGCCTACTGTGGTGGAGGTGGGGTCCTTCAATTGTTTCAAGAGTGGGATGGACATGTATATGAGTGGGATTGGGTGGTTATAAATAGCAGTTGCCTTGTATGGGCCAATAGGCCTTCTGCAGTCACCTTCCTATGCTCATAACTGTTGCACCAACAGAATCTCATTCTTGCTCTAATGATCCATTTGTGAAGATGTGAGTGGTTGTTTGTGTTGAGATATTTTCCATCAATAGCATGTTGATGTTGTCTCACAATCGACTACTATAACAAAATTTATCATAGTACGGGCTATTGCGTGCTGTAGTGGCTCAGTGATATATCCATTTATTTCAGATACTAGGCAAAAACTCCATGTCACCAGACTTCACCTGATATGATTTAGCTCATAAGGCGCCGAACCTACTCAGACCCTCACTTGCTTCCCCAGTTCTTTCCTGGTCGTGCTGTTTGTTTACGCTCGTCCGTTGTTGTAACCATGGCAAAGACTAATCCATTTGAGAAGAGTTACTTCTCACCCCGCAAGATTCAGATGAGAGAGCAAAATACAATTCTGAAGCTCTCCACCGCCAAAATTTCCAAACTCAGGCGCACAAATACGTCCTTGCATCGATATGTTATGTTGAAGAACCTCAAGAAACGGGTGGAGCAGGAGTTAACGATAAACAGGTTAGAATATATGGAAGAATTATTTAACGGTAAGTTCTCCCCTTAGCTTCTTCCTCCTGCTGACCTGAAGGTTTGTTATAAAAAGGATCTGAGTTGTATTGGCCAATAGGCCTTCAACATTTACCTTCATTCTTATGTTCTTAACTAATGTAAGAGCGGAGCCTTTGTTCGATAGTTTCATTAACTTTCATGACATTTATGAAACAAAATTAATGACATTCATAAACTATTGGGTCCATTACCTCCCAGCATCACCTGTAGCCAAGTCTGCAAATGGCTATTGCAAATTAATGCAAATATGACAATGGGATTTGTTTCTCGGACAGTCAGTAATAAATCACCTAGTGCTATATTTTGCAGCCATACCTTGCTCCATTTACATTATCCTGCACTGTTTTTGTCCCAATGGTATACAATTAATAAATTTTCTGGTATTCGTTGCGATTGCGGAGGCGGGTTGCGAAAGGGATCAGGGGGATATAAGAGATATAATTAGCAAGAATTTAAAACCAAAAAATCAAAACAAAAATATTAGTAGAAAGTCAAATAGGACACTAGGATTAATTAATCGTAGCCTTAGTAATAAGAAACCTGGTGTTGTTCTTCAGCTATATATTACTACTGTTAGGCCCCCTGTAGATTATGCAGTTCAGATCGTATCAACATACAATGGAATGGATATTAATTTACTAGAACGTGTCCAGCGTAGGATGACGAAGGTATTCTCGCAAATTAGAAATCTGGCATAGTAAAAAAGATTGACGAAGCTTAAATTACATTATATGGAAAGGCGAAGAATTAGGGTTGACATGATAGGGATGTACAAGTGGGCTAATGGACATAGCAAAAGGGTTATTAATAGGGTATTAAAAGTCTCAACACTCACAGACGAGGAGTAACAAAAACTTGGTGTAAATATGTTGACTGAACCTCACACTAGAAAGTGATGGAACGACGAAGTTCCGGTCCGTCTTGGACCAGTCACAATTCGGATCAACACAAGGCAAAACATGAACAAATAGGTATAAATTTGAAAAATTATATTTAGAAATGGCCTGGGTAAATGTTGGTTTGGTAACAGTGTACACAATTCGAAGGGCAAATTACCGCATAGCATAACAGTTGAAGGATCTCTTGAATTGTTTCAAGCGTAGGGTTTTTATATATATGTGAATGGGGTTGGGTGGATATAAATAGGAACTTCTTCGACGGCGATGCCATCTGCTTTTACCTTCATTCCTATGTTCATATGAATGGACATTCGTATGAACATAGGAATGTTCAAATGAACAAAAAGGGATATTAATAGGGTATTAAAAGTATCAACGCATAATAAAACTCAAAACAATGAATATAAACTGGATAACTATAGATATGGGAATGTTCTGGGTAAATACAGATTCGGTAACAGGACTGTCGATTTGTGGACCCTATTACCGCAAAACATAGGGGGATATTAATAGTAGTATTAAGTGTCAACACAAGACATAACACGAAACAATGAGTATAAATTGGATAAGATTAGATTTATAATAGACATGGGTAAATACTGGTTCGGTAACAGAGTTGTTGATTTGTAGAACCAATTACCGCCTACTGTGGTGGAGGTGGGGTCCTTCAATTGTTTCAAGAGTGGGATGGACATGTATATGAGTGGGATTGGGTGGTTATAAATAGCAGTTGCCTTGTATGGGCCAATAGGCCTTCTGCAGTCACCTTCCTATGCTCATAACTGTTGCACCAACAGAATCTCATTCTTGCTCTAATGATCCATTTGTGAAGATGTGAGTGGTTGTTTGTGTTGAGATATTTTCCATCAATAGCATGTTGATGTTGTCTCACAATCGACTACTATAACAAAATTTATCATAGTACGGGCTATTGCGTGCTGTAGTGGCTCAGTGATATATCCATTTATTTCAGATACTAGGCAAAAACTCCATGTCACCAGACTTCACCTGATATGATTTAGCTCATAAGGCGCCGAACCTACTCAGACCCTCACTTGCTTCCCCAGTTCTTTCCTGGTCGTGCTGTTTGTTTACGCTCGTCCGTTGTTGTAACCATGGCAAAGACTAATCCATTTGAGAAGAGTTACTTCTCACCCCGCAAGATTCAGATGAGAGAGCAAAATACAATTCTGAAGCTCTCCACCGCCAAAATTTCCAAACTCAGGCGCACAAATACGTCCTTGCATCGATATGTTATGTTGAAGAACCTCAAGAAACGGGTGGAGCAGGAGTTAACGATAAACAGGTTAGAATATATGGAAGAATTATTTAACGGTAAGTTCTCCCCTTAGCTTCTTCCTCCTGCTGACCTGAAGGTTTGTTATAAAAAGGATCTGAGTTGTATTGGCCAATAGGCCTTCAACATTTACCTTCATTCTTATGTTCTTAACTAATGTAAGAGCGGAGCCTTTGTTCGATAGTTTCATTAACTTTCATGACATTTATGAAACAAAATTAATGACATTCATAAACTATTGGGTCCATTACCTCCCAGCATCACCTGTAGCCAAGTCTGCAAATGGCTATTGCAAATTAATGCAAATATGACAATGGGATTTGTTTCTCGGACAGTCAGTAATAAATCACCTAGTGCTATATTTTGCAGCCATACCTTGCTCCATTTACATTATCCTGCACTGTTTTTGTCCCAATGGTATACAATTAATAAATTTTCTGGTATTCGTTGCGATTGCGGAGGCGGGTTGCGAAAGGGATCAGGGGGATATAAGAGATATAATTAGCAAGAATTTAAAACCAAAAAATCAAAACAAAAATATTAGTAGAAAGTCAAATAGGACACTAGGATTAATTAATCGTAGCCTTAGTAATAAGAAACCTGGTGTTGTTCTTCAGCTATATATTACTACTGTTAGGCCCCCTGTAGATTATGCAGTTCAGATCGTATCAACATACAATGGAATGGATATTAATTTACTAGAACGTGTCCAGCGTAGGATGACGAAGGTATTCTCGCAAATTAGAAATCTGGCATAGTAAAAAAGATTGACGAAGCTTAAATTACATTATATGGAAAGGCGAAGAATTAGGGTTGACATGATAGGGATGTACAAGTGGGCTAATGGACATAGCAAAAGGGTTATTAATAGGGTATTAAAAGTCTCAACACTCACAGACGAGGAGTAACAAAAACTTGGTGTAAATATGTTGACTGAACCTCACACTAGAAAGTGATGGAACGACGAAGTTCCGGTCCGTCTTGGACCAGTCACAATTCGATCAACACAAGGCAAAACATGAACAAATAGGTATAAATTTGAAAAATTTATATTTAGAAATGGCCTGGGTAAATGTTGGTTTGGTAACAGTGTACACAATTCGAAGGGCAAATTACCGCATAGCATAACAGTTGAAGGATCTCTTGAATGTTTCAAGCGTAGGGTTTTTATATATATGTGAATGGGGTTGGGTGGATATAAATAGGAACTTCTTCGACGGCGATGCCATCTGCTTTTACCTTCATTCCTATGTTCATATGAATGGACATTCGTATGAACATAGGAATGTTCAAATGAACAAAAAGGGATATTAATAGGGTATTAAAAGTATCAACGCATAATAAAACTCAAAACAATGAATATAAACTGGATAACTATAGATATGGGAATGTTCTGGGTAAATACAGATTCGGTAACAGGACTGTCGATTTGTGGACCCTATTACCGCAAAACATAGGGGGATATTAATAGTAGTATTAAGTGTCAACACAAGACATAACACGAAACAATGAGTATAAATTGGATAAGATTAGATTTATAATAGACATGGGTAAATACTGGTTCGGTAACAGAGTTGTTGATTTGTAGAACCAATTACCGCCTACTGTGGTGGAGGTGGGGTCCTTCAATTGTTTCAAGAGTGGGATGGACATGTATATGAGTGGGATTGGGTGGTTATAAATAGCAGTTGCCTTGTATGGGCCAATAGGCCTTCTGCAGTCACCTTCCTATGCTCATAACTGTTGCACCAACAGAATCTCATTCTTGCTCTAATGATCCATTTGTGAAGATGTGAGTGGTTGTTTGTGTTGAGATATTTTCCATCAATAGCATGTTGATGTTGTCTCACAATCGACTACTATAACAAAATTTATCATAGTACGGGCTATTGCGTGCTGTAGTGGCTCAGTGATATATCCATTTATTTCAGATACTAGGCAAAAACTCCATGTCACCAGACTTCACCTGATATGATTTAGCTCATAAGGCGCCGAACCTACTCAGACCCTCACTTGCTTCCCCAGTTCTTTCCTGGTCGTGCTGTTTGTTTACGCTCGTCCGTTGTTGTAACCATGGCAAAGACTAATCCATTTGAGAAGAGTTACTTCTCACCCCGCAAGATTCAGATGAGAGAGCAAAATACAATTCTGAAGCTCTCCACCGCCAAAATTTCCAAACTCAGGCGCACAAATACGTCCTTGCATCGATATGTTATGTTGAAGAACCTCAAGAAACGGGTGGAGCAGGAGTTAACGATAAACAGGTTAGAATATATGGAAGAATTATTTAACGGTAAGTTCTCCCCTTAGCTTCTTCCTCCTGCTGACCTGAAGGTTTGTTATAAAAAGGATCTGAGTTGTATTGGCCAATAGGCCTTCAACATTTACCTTCATTCTTATGTTCTTAACTAATGTAAGAGCGGAGCCTTTGTTCGATAGTTTCATTAACTTTCATGACATTTATGAAACAAAATTAATGACATTCATAAACTATTGGGTCCATTACCTCCCAGCATCACCTGTAGCCAAGTCTGCAAATGGCTATTGCAAATTAATGCAAATATGACAATGGGATTTGTTTCTCGGACAGTCAGTAATAAATCACCTAGTGCTATATTTTGCAGCCATACCTTGCTCCATTTACATTATCCTGCACTGTTTTTGTCCCAATGGTATACAATTAATAAATTTTCTGGTATTCGTTGCGATTGCGGAGGCGGGTTGCGAAAGGGATCAGGGGGATATAAGAGATATAATTAGCAAGAATTTAAAACCAAAAAATCAAAACAAAAATATTAGTAGAAAGTCAAATAGGACACTAGGATTAATTAATCGTAGCCTTAGTAATAAGAAACCTGGTGTTGTTCTTCAGCTATATATTACTACTGTTAGGCCCCCTGTAGATTATGCAGTTCAGATCGTATCAACATACAATGGAATGGATATTAATTTACTAGAACGTGTCCAGCGTAGGATGACGAAGGTATTCTCGCAAATTAGAAATCTGGCATAGTAAAAAAGATTGACGAAGCTTAAATTACATTATATGGAAAGGCGAAGAATTAGGGTTGACATGATAGGGATGTACAAGTGGGCTAATGGACATAGCAAAAGGGTTATTAATAGGGTATTAAAAGTCTCAACACTCACAGACGAGGAGTAACAAAAACTTGGTGTAAATATGTTGACTGAACCTCACACTAGAAAGTGATGGAACGACGAAGTTCCGGTCCGTCTTGGACCAGTCACAATTCGATCAACACAAGGCAAAACATGAACAAATAGGTATAAATTTGAAAAATTTATATTTAGAAATGGCCTGGGTAAATGTTGGTTTGGTAACAGTGTACACAATTCGAAGGGCAAATTACCGCATAGCATAACAGTTGAAGGATCTCTTGAATGTTTCAAGCGTAGGGTTTTTATATATATGTGAATGGGGTTGGGTGGATATAAATAGGAACTTCTTCGACGGCGATGCCATCTGCTTTTACCTTCATTCCTATGTTCATATGAATGGACATTCGTATGAACATAGGAATGTTCAAATGAACAAAAAGGGATATTAATAGGGTATTAAAAGTATCAACGCATAATAAAACTCAAAACAATGAATATAAACTGGATAACTATAGATATGGGAATGTTCTGGGTAAATACAGATTCGGTAACAGGACTGTCGATTTGTGGACCCTATTACCGCAAAACATAGGGGGATATTAATAGTAGTATTAAGTGTCAACACAAGACATAACACGAAACAATGAGTATAAATTGGATAAGATTAGATTTATAATAGACATGGGTAAATACTGGTTCGGTAACAGAGTTGTTGATTTGTAGAACCAATTACCGCCTACTGTGGTGGAGGTGGGGTCCTTCAATTGTTTCAAGAGTGGGATGGACATGTATATGAGTGGGATTGGGTGGTTATAAATAGCAGTTGCCTTGTATGGGCCAATAGGCCTTCTGCAGTCACCTTCCTATGCTCATAACTGTTGCACCAACAGAATCTCATTCTTGCTCTAATGATCCATTTGTGAAGATGTGAGTGGTTGTTTGTGTTGAGATATTTTCCATCAATAGCATGTTGATGTTGTCTCACAATCGACTACTATAACAAAATTTATCATAGTACGGGCTATTGCGTGCTGTAGTGGCTCAGTGATATATCCATTTATTTCAGATACTAGGCAAAAACTCCATGTCACCAGACTTCACCTGATATGATTTAGCTCATAAGGCGCCGAACCTACTCAGACCCTCACTTGCTTCCCCAGTTCTTTCCTGGTCGTGCTGTTTGTTTACGCTCGTCCGTTGTTGTAACCATGGCAAAGACTAATCCATTTGAGAAGAGTTACTTCTCACCCCGCAAGATTCAGATGAGAGAGCAAAATACAATTCTGAAGCTCTCCACCGCCAAAATTTCCAAACTCAGGCGCACAAATACGTCCTTGCATCGATATGTTATGTTGAAGAACCTCAAGAAACGGGTGGAGCAGGAGTTAACGATAAACAGGTTAGAATATATGGAAGAATTATTTAACGGTAAGTTCTCCCCTTAGCTTCTTCCTCCTGCTGACCTGAAGGTTTGTTATAAAAAGGATCTGAGTTGTATTGGCCAATAGGCCTTCAACATTTACCTTCATTCTTATGTTCTTAACTAATGTAAGAGCGGAGCCTTTGTTCGATAGTTTCATTAACTTTCATGACATTTATGAAACAAAATTAATGACATTCATAAACTATTGGGTCCATTACCTCCCAGCATCACCTGTAGCCAAGTCTGCAAATGGCTATTGCAAATTAATGCAAATATGACAATGGGATTTGTTTCTCGGACAGTCAGTAATAAATCACCTAGTGCTATATTTTGCAGCCATACCTTGCTCCATTTACATTATCCTGCACTGTTTTTGTCCCAATGGTATACAATTAATAAATTTTCTGGTATTCGTTGCGATTGCGGAGGCGGGTTGCGAAAGGGATCAGGGGGATATAAGAGATATAATTAGCAAGAATTTAAAACCAAAAAATCAAAACAAAAATATTAGTAGAAAGTCAAATAGGACACTAGGATTAATTAATCGTAGCCTTAGTAATAAGAAACCTGGTGTTGTTCTTCAGCTATATATTACTACTGTTAGGCCCCCTGTAGATTATGCAGTTCAGATCGTATCAACATACAATGGAATGGATATTAATTTACTAGAACGTGTCCAGCGTAGGATGACGAAGGTATTCTCGCAAATTAGAAATCTGGCATAGTAAAAAAGATTGACGAAGCTTAAATTACATTATATGGAAAGGCGAAGAATTAGGGTTGACATGATAGGGATGTACAAGTGGGCTAATGGACATAGCAAAAGGGTTATTAATAGGGTATTAAAAGTCTCAACACTCACAGACGAGGAGTAACAAAAACTTGGTGTAAATATGTTGACTGAACCTCACACTAGAAAGTGATGGAACGACGAAGTTCCGGTCCGTCTTGGACCAGTCACAATTCGATCAACACAAGGCAAAACATGAACAAATAGGTATAAATTTGAAAAATTTATATTTAGAAATGGCCTGGGTAAATGTTGGTTTGGTAACAGTGTACACAATTCGAAGGGCAAATTACCGCATAGCATAACAGTTGAAGGATCTCTTGAATTGTTTCAAGCGTAGGGTTTTTATATATATGTGAATGGGGTTGGGTGGATATAAATAGGAACTTCTTCGACGGCGATGCCATCTAGCATTTTTACCTTCATTCCTATGTTCATATGAATGGACATTCGTATGAACATAGGAATGTTCAAATGAACAAAAAGGGATATTAATAGGGTATTAAAAGTATCAACGCATAATAAAACTCAAAACAATGAATATAAACTGGATAACTATAGATATGGGAATGTTCTGGGTAAATACAGATTCGGTAACAGGACTGTCGATTTGTGGACCCTATTACCGCAAAACATAGGGGGATATTAATAGTAGTATTAAGTGTCAACACAAGACATAACACGAAACAATGAGTATAAATTGGATAAGATTAGATTTATAATAGACATGGGTAAATACTGGTTCGGTAACAGAGTTGTTGATTTGTAGAACCAATTACCGCCTACTGTGGTGGAGGTGGGGTCCTTCAATTGTTTCAAGAGTGGGATGGACATGTATATGAGTGGGATTGGGTGGTTATAAATAGCAGTTGCCTTGTATGGGCCAATAGGCCTTCTGCAGTCACCTTCCTATGCTCATAACTGTTGCACCAACAGAATCTCATTCTTGCTCTAATGATCCATTTGTGAAGATGTGAGTGGTTGTTTGTGTTGAGATATTTTCCATCAATAGCATGTTGATGTTGTCTCACAATCGACTACTATAACAAAATTTATCATAGTACGGGCTATTGCGTGCTGTAGTGGCTCAGTGATATATCCATTTATTTCAGATACTAGGCAAAAACTCCATGTCACCAGACTTCACCTGATATGATTTAGCTCATAAGGCGCCGAACCTACTCAGACCCTCACTTGCTTCCCCAGTTCTTTCCTGGTCGTGCTGTTTGTTTACGCTCGTCCGTTGTTGTAACCATGGCAAAGACTAATCCATTTGAGAAGAGTTACTTCTCACCCCGCAAGATTCAGATGAGAGAGCAAAATACAATTCTGAAGCTCTCCACCGCCAAAATTTCCAAACTCAGGCGCACAAATACGTCCTTGCATCGATATGTTATGTTGAAGAACCTCAAGAAACGGGTGGAGCAGGAGTTAACGATAAACAGGTTAGAATATATGGAAGAATTATTTAACGGTAAGTTCTCCCCTTAGCTTCTTCCTCCTGCTGACCTGAAGGTTTGTTATAAAAAGGATCTGAGTTGTATTGGCCAATAGGCCTTCAACATTTACCTTCATTCTTATGTTCTTAACTAATGTAAGAGCGGAGCCTTTGTTCGATAGTTTCATTAACTTTCATGACATTTATGAAACAAAATTAATGACATTCATAAACTATTGGGTCCATTACCTCCCAGCATCACCTGTAGCCAAGTCTGCAAATGGCTATTGCAAATTAATGCAAATATGACAATGGGATTTGTTTCTCGGACAGTCAGTAATAAATCACCTAGTGCTATATTTTGCAGCCATACCTTGCTCCATTTACATTATCCTGCACTGTTTTTGTCCCAATGGTATACAATTAATAAATTTTCTGGTATTCGTTGCGATTGCGGAGGCGGGTTGCGAAAGGGATCAGGGGGATATAAGAGATATAATTAGCAAGAATTTAAAACCAAAAAATCAAAACAAAAATATTAGTAGAAAGTCAAATAGGACACTAGGATTAATTAATCGTAGCCTTAGTAATAAGAAACCTGGTGTTGTTCTTCAGCTATATATTACTACTGTTAGGCCCCTGTAGATTATGCAGTTCAGATCGTATCAACATACAATGGAATGGATATTAATTTACTAGAACGTGTCCAGCGTAGGATGACGAAGGTATTCTCGCAAATTAGAAATCTGGCATAGTAAAAAAGATTGACGAAGCTTAAATTACATTATATGGAAAGGCGAAGAATTAGGGTTGACATGATAGGGATGTACAAGTGGGCTAATGGACATAGCAAAAGGGTTATTAATAGGGTATTAAAAGTCTCAACACTCACAGACGAGGAGTAACAAAAACTTGGTGTAAATATGTTGACTGAACCTCACACTAGAAAGTGATGGAACGACGAAGTTCCGGTCCGTCTTGGACCAGTCACAATTCGATCAACACAAGGCAAAACATGAACAAATAGGTATAAATTTGAAAAATTATATTTAGAAATGGCCTGGGTAAATGTTGGTTTGGTAACAGTGTACACAATTCGAAGGGCAAATTACCGCATAGCATAACAGTTGAAGGATCTCTTGAATGTTTCAAGCGTAGGGTTTTTATATATATGTGAATGGGGTTGGGTGGATATAAATAGGAACTTCTTCGACGGCGATGCCATCTGCTTTTACCTTCATTCCTATGTTCATATGAATGGACATTCGTATGAACATAGGAATGTTCAAATGAACAAAAAGGGATATTAATAGGGTATTAAAAGTATCAACGCATAATAAAACTCAAAACAATGAATATAAACTGGATAACTATAGATATGGGAATGTTCTGGGTAAATACAGATTCGGTAACAGGACTGTCGATTTGTGGACCCTATTACCGCAAAACATAGGGGGATATTAATAGTAGTATTAAGTGTCAACACAAGACATAACACGAAACAATGAGTATAAATTGGATAAGATTAGATTTATAATAGACATGGGTAAATACTGGTTCGGTAACAGAGTTGTTGATTTGTAGAACCAATTACCGCCTACTGTGGTGGAGGTGGGGTCCTTCAATTGTTTCAAGAGTGGGATGGACATGTATATGAGTGGGATTGGGTGGTTATAAATAGCAGTTGCCTTGTATGGGCCAATAGGCCTTCTGCAGTCACCTTCCTATGCTCATAACTGTTGCACCAACAGAATCTCATTCTTGCTCTAATGATCCATTTGTGAAGATGTGAGTGGTTGTTTGTGTTGAGATATTTTCCATCAATAGCATGTTGATGTTGTCTCACAATCGACTACTATAACAAAATTTATCATAGTACGGGCTATTGCGTGCTGTAGTGGCTCAGTGATATATCCATTTATTTCAGATACTAGGCAAAAACTCCATGTCACCAGACTTCACCTGATATGATTTAGCTCATAAGGCGCCGAACCTACTCAGACCCTCACTTGCTTCCCCAGTTCTTTCCTGGTCGTGCTGTTTGTTTACGCTCGTCCGTTGTTGTAACCATGGCAAAGACTAATCCATTTGAGAAGAGTTACTTCTCACCCCGCAAGATTCAGATGAGAGAGCAAAATACAATTCTGAAGCTCTCCACCGCCAAAATTTCCAAACTCAGGCGCACAAATACGTCCTTGCATCGATATGTTATGTTGAAGAACCTCAAGAAACGGGTGGAGCAGGAGTTAACGATAAACAGGTTAGAATATATGGAAGAATTATTTAACGGTAAGTTCTCCCCTTAGCTTCTTCCTCCTGCTGACCTGAAGGTTTGTTATAAAAAGGATCTGAGTTGTATTGGCCAATAGGCCTTCAACATTTACCTTCATTCTTATGTTCTTAACTAATGTAAGAGCGGAGCCTTTGTTCGATAGTTTCATTAACTTTCATGACATTTATGAAACAAAATTAATGACATTCATAAACTATTGGGTCCATTACCTCCCAGCATCACCTGTAGCCAAGTCTGCAAATGGCTATTGCAAATTAATGCAAATATGACAATGGGATTTGTTTCTCGGACAGTCAGTAATAAATCACCTAGTGCTATATTTTGCAGCCATACCTTGCTCCATTTACATTATCCTGCACTGTTTTTGTCCCAATGGTATACAATTAATAAATTTTCTGGTATTCGTTGCGATTGCGGAGGCGGGTTGCGAAAGGGATCAGGGGGATATAAGAGATATAATTAGCAAGAATTTAAAACCAAAAAATCAAAACAAAAATATTAGTAGAAAGTCAAATAGGACACTAGGATTAATTAATCGTAGCCTTAGTAATAAGAAACCTGGTGTTGTTCTTCAGCTATATATTACTACTGTTAGGCCCCTGTAGATTATGCAGTTCAGATCGTATCAACATACTATGGAATGGATATTAATTTACTAGAACGTGTCCAGCGTAGGATGACGAAGGTATTCTCGCAAATTAGAAATCTGGCATAGTAAAAAAGATTGACGAAGCTTAAATTACATTATATGGAAAGGCGAAGAATTAGGGTTGACATGATAGGGATGTACAAGTGGGCTAATGGACATAGCAAAAGGGTTATTAATAGGGTATTAAAAGTCTCAACACTCACAGACGAGGAGTAACAAAAACTTGGTGTAAATATGTTGACTGAACCTCACACTAGAAAGTGATGGAACGACGAAGTTCCGGTCCGTCTTGGACCAGTCACAATTCGATCAACACAAGGCAAAACATGAACAAATAGGTATAAATTTGAAAAATTTATATTTAGAAATGGCCTGGGTAAATGTTGGTTTGGTAACAGTGTACACAATTCGAAGGGCAAATTACCGCATAGCATAACAGTTGAAGGATCTCTTGAATGTTTCAAGCGTAGGGTTTTTATATATATGTGAATGGGGTTGGGTGGATATAAATAGGAACTTCTTCGACGGCGATGCCATCTGCTAATAGGCCATCTGCTTTTACCTTCATTCCTATGTTCATATGAATGGACATTCGTATGAACATAGGAATGTTCAAATGAACAAAAAGGGATATTAATAGGGTATTAAAAGTATCAACGCATAATAAAACTCAAAACAATGAATATAAACTGGATAACTATAGATATGGGAATGTTCTGGGTAAATACAGATTCGGTAACAGGACTGTCGATTTGTGGACCCTATTACCGCAAAACATAGGGGGATATTAATAGTAGTATTAAGTGTCAACACAAGACATAACACGAAACAATGAGTATAAATTGGATAAGATTAGATTTATAATAGACATGGGTAAATACTGGTTCGGTAACAGAGTTGTTGATTTGTAGAACCAATTACCGCCTACTGTGGTGGAGGTGGGGTCCTTCAATTGTTTCAAGAGTGGGATGGACATGTATATGAGTGGGATTGGGTGGTTATAAATAGCAGTTGCCTTGTATGGGCCAATAGGCCTTCTGCAGTCACCTTCCTATGCTCATAACTGTTGCACCAACAGAATCTCATTCTTGCTCTAATGATCCATTTGTGAAGATGTGAGTGGTTGTTTGTGTTGAGATATTTTCCATCAATAGCATGTTGATGTTGTCTCACAATCGACTACTATAACAAAATTTATCATAGTACGGGCTATTGCGTGCTGTAGTGGCTCAGTGATATATCCATTTATTTCAGATACTAGGCAAAAACTCCATGTCACCAGACTTCACCTGATATGATTTAGCTCATAAGGCGCCGAACCTACTCAGACCCTCACTTGCTTCCCCAGTTCTTTCCTGGTCGTGCTGTTTGTTTACGCTCGTCCGTTGTTGTAACCATGGCAAAGACTAATCCATTTGAGAAGAGTTACTTCTCACCCCGCAAGATTCAGATGAGAGAGCAAAATACAATTCTGAAGCTCTCCACCGCCAAAATTTCCAAACTCAGGCGCACAAATACGTCCTTGCATCGATATGTTATGTTGAAGAACCTCAAGAAACGGGTGGAGCAGGAGTTAACGATAAACAGGTTAGAATATATGGAAGAATTATTTAACGGTAAGTTCTCCCCTTAGCTTCTTCCTCCTGCTGACCTGAATGGTTTGTTATAAAAAGGATCTGAGTTGTATTGGCCAATAGGCCTTCAACATTTACCTTCATTCTTATGTTCTTAACTAATGTAAGAGAGGAGCCTTTGTTCGATAGTTTCATTAACTTTCATGACATTTATGAAACAAAATTAATGACATTCATAAACTATTGGGTCCATTACCTCCCAGCATCACCTGTAGCCAAGTCTGCAAATGGCTATTGCAAATTAATGCAAATATGACAATGGGATTTGTTTCTCGGACAGTCAGTAATAAATCACCTAGTGCTATATTTTGCAGCCATACCTTGCTCCATTTACATTATCCTGCACTGTTTTTGTCCCAATGGTATACAATTAATAAATTTTCTGGTATTCGTTGCGATTGCGGAGGCGGGTTGCGAAAGGGATCAGGGGGATATAAGAGATATAATTAGCAAGAATTTAAAACCAAAAAATCAAAACAAAAATATTAGTAGAAAGTCAAATAGGACACTAGGATTAATTAATCGTAGCCTTAGTAATAAGAAACCTGGTGTTGTTCTTCAGCTATATATTACTACTGTTAGGCCCCCTGTAGATTATGCAGTTCAGATCGTATCAACATACAATGGAATGGATATTAATTTACTAGAACGTGTCCAGCGTAGGATGACGAAGGTATTCTCGCAAATTAGAAATCTGGCATAGTAAAAAAGATTGACGAAGCTTAAATTACATTATATGGAAAGGCGAAGAATTAGGGTTGACATGATAGGGATGTACAAGTGGGCTAATGGACATAGCAAAAGGGTTATTAATAGGGTATTAAAAGTCTCAACACTCACAGACGAGGAGTAACAAAAACTTGGTGTAAAATATGTTGACTGAACCTCACACTAGAAAGTGATGGAACGACGAAGTTCCGGTCCGTCTTGGACCAGTCACAATTCGATCAACACAAGGCAAAACATGAACAAATAGGTATAAATTTGAAAAAGTTTATATTTAGAAATGGCCTGGGTAAATGTTGGTTTGGTAACAGTGTACACAATTCGAAGGGCAAATTACCGCATAGCATAACAGTTGAAGGATCTCTTGAATGTTTCAAGCGTAGGGTTTTTATATATATGTGAATGGGGTTGGGTGGATATAAATAGGAACTTCTTCGACGGCGATGCCATCTGCTTTTACCTTCATTCCTACTGTTCATATGAATGGACATTCAGTATGAACATAGGAATGTTCAATATGAACAAAAAGGGAATATTAATAGGGTATTAAAAGTATCAACGCATAATAAAACTCAAAACAATGAATATAAACTGGATAACTATAGATATGGGAATGTTCTGGGTAAATACAGATTCGGTAACAGGACTGTCGATTTCTGGACCCTATTACCCGCAAAACATAGGGGGATATTAATAGTAGTATTAAAAGTATCAACACAAGACATAACACGAAACAATGAGTATAAATTGGATAAGATTAGATTATAATAGACATGGGTAAATACTGGTTCGGTAACAGAGTTGTTGATTTGTAGAAACCAATTACCGCCTACTGTGGTGGAGGTGGGGTCCTTCAATTGTTTCAAGAGTGGGATGGACATGTATATGAGTGGGATTGGGTGGTTATAAATAGCAGTTGCCTTGTATGGGCCATAGGCCTTCTGCAGTCACCTTCTTATGTTGCA